>NC_041388.1:631603987-631610907 GCF_002162155.2 Triticum dicoccoides | reverse complement strand
GATTTGCTAGTGGACTTTGGGAGTTTCTTAGCCAGCTTGGTGACTCCATATTTTTCACTATTTCAGCAAGTCTTTTGTAAGCATTAAACTTTCAGCACTACATTTCTATCTTATGTGTACATCTGTTTGCTTCCAATTGCTATATATGTATTGTTGTTACTAAAAATGATGAAGCTCCTGTCAATTGCTATACATATATATGTGTATGATGATCCTCCTTTCCTGCAGTAGTATAACTAGGATATAAAGCACATTGAACTAACAATCTTGTATGGTGCCTAAACTACAATGATTCAGGAACATCAGATGACATAGCATGTGGATATTGACATAGGATGAGTAGATTAATAAGTGAGCCAAAAGTGATGGACAAACCTCATGCTAGGAATTCTCGAGGGTTGCAGTACATGGAATGCATTTGCAAATGCAGCCAAAACCTGATATATACCAAAAAAATTGTATATAAATATGCTGAATTTTCTGCTCTGATTGTTACTCAAAGAAATTTAGCAAAAAAATGGGGTCCTAGGAGACGCCGCTGCTGCTTGAGGCCCTTGAGAGGCCCTTTGTGTCGTGATGATTTTGCAGGTACCCCGAGAGGCCCTTGAGTTTGCCGGAATGTCGATTAACTTCCGTTCTGGCAAATTCGGGTACTCCATATGTCCTATTTTCAGCAAAGGTCATGCTGAAATTTTCCGTGAATTTTAGAATGACTTTGCTAAAATTCGGACATATGAGGTACTTGCTACTAATGCATGGGTCGGGGTATCTTAGTACTTAATTAAGTAGGATCAACTGTCCCTTTATTCTTGTTGCATTAAACCATAGGTGGCAATAGAGCCAAGTGATTAGGCCCGACTTAGAAATTCTCCTCAACATCGATAAACCCTAGATGATAAACCCAACATAGGTGGCAATAGAGCCAACTGATTAGTGCCAAGTGATTAGGCCCAACCTAGGGTGCCTCAGCATCGATAAACCCTAAATGATGAAAACTTAGCATTTAGGGTGCCTCGGCGTTGACAAACCCTAAATGATGAAACCTTGGCTTTTAGGGTGCCTCGGTGTCGATGAGAACCTAAATGATGTACGCTTAGGCTTTTAGGGTGCCTCGGCGTCGACAAACCCTAAATGATAAAAGCTTAGCTTTTAGGATGCCTCGGTGTCGACAAACCCTAAATGATGAGACCATGATCTTGTTCCTTGACAATAACCAACTTTTTTGACCAAACTTTTTTCCTATTTAGAGCGAAACATGGCCCACAACGATGAGGCCGGCGGTTCGGGCGGCAAGCAATTCTGGGAGCTGTCCCAGGAGTTGGAGGAAGAACCTCACCGCTATGACGACACCGCGGAAGACACCGATCCTGACTACACAACCCCTAGTGGCGTCGGGGATGACACCACTGATGATGGCGCCGCGGATACCACCACTGCTGATGGCGGCGCACGCACAGATGGCAGCCAACCGAAGAGGCAACGGAAGGACCGGCGCCCGAACGTGCTCGGCACCATCAGGGAGGAATTTACTGAAGTGAACTCCGATGGGCATCCGACGGCGCCCAAACACGTAGTCAAGGGGTACTCGATTCACCTCGGGTGCATTCTCTGGAACACCGCCTCGATCAACACCGAGATCCTAAGGCATAAGGACCGAGGGAATTTGCGCAGCCTCCTCTTCATGAAGTTGCACGAACGATACAAGTTCCCCGCTAAGTTCGCAAACACACGCCTCTCGGGTAATAAAGTGAATGGTGCCGCTTCACGACGATGAGAACGACCCTGTCTACTTGGAAAAGCACGGTGAAGGCAATGATTGACAAAGGTGATAGTTATGAGAGGATCAAGGCAAAATATCCTTTGATGAGCGAAGATGACTACAAGGAGTTCAAGATCAAGTGCGAGAGCCCCGCAACCTCCGAATAAAGTCAGTGGGGGAAAGAAATGCGGCAGTTGAACATGGGGTCCACCAACTCGGTCCCGGCGGTTACAGAATGGCGGAGCCTGTATGGGACAAGGAGGACGCGGAGCGTGCCGAGCAAGGCCTACCGCATCGCTTCGAGAAATACAGTGACAAGCAGACCAGGAACTTTCTCAGGGCCCGGTACAAGGAGGACCCGGTAACAAAGGAGCTTACCACGGATCCGAAGACCAAGGAGCTTGAGCTTGTTCTGGTAAGGAATACACCCCCGCGTAATTAGCTCCATATGGTTGCATTCTAATTAATCCCCAATATTTATAAATGGTTCATGTTCCTTCCACAGGACAAAGAAAGCAGTAGCGCGGGGTCATCTCAGAGCTCCCCTTTCGACGCCCCTTTGAATAGGGCATTGAACGTAATGAAAAACAGGGATAAGCTCAATAAGCCGACGTCAGCTGGTCGTGTGGTCGGCAAAGGCTTGTCCACAAAATGGTCGTCATACTATGGCGCTGGTGGGCGAAAGGAGAAAAAGACCAGCTCGGAAAGCCAGTCGCGCGAGGTTGAAGCACTCAAGGCGCAAGTGGCGCGGATTCCGGAGATGGTCCAAGAGCAAGTGCGACAACAACTGGGATCGACGCTTACCGGCATTATGCCTACCTTGATTCATGGGATAACGATGTGGATTGCGGGTGGCCAACAGGGGCCACCCCTGATTCCCAGCTTCACGGCCAGCAACTCACACAATGCGCAGGCGGCGCCATTGGTGTCTCCGGTGTCGGCGGTATTGGTTTCTATGGCGGCGGCGCCATTGGTGTCTCCGGCGGCGGCGGTATTGGTGTCTCCGACGCCAGCATTGGAGCTTAATGCACCCGGGTGTACGCCGGCCGGCACCTCGCCAGCAAGAGGCCCCTCCGTCAGTTGCACGCCCGCCATTGGCGGTGCCTCGACATTAGCCGAGCTCGACGGCATCATGGTAACTAAGCCTCTCGGCCGAGGACTTCATCTCCTTGCCTTTGACTGGGCATCCCTGACGCCCTACATGTTTTCGTAGGGCGCTGCCAACGTTCCTTGCACTCTCCTGCACTTCGTGGGTGGCGAGTTGGTCGATGTCTCCAAGGGCAGAATCATTCAACCGGACAACCCCGTGTTCCACGGTAATCCGATGCCACCCACAATGTATAGGGTTGAAGTGGTTCGGGTGCTGCCAGGCTGCGACGAGCTGTTACCTCCGATTCGACCCGCTGGGGCCGACGAGGAAGATGAGATTACCCTCAGCGCCTGCGTAAGCTGGCCCCTGCTTTGGCCGAAGAGCCAGATTCGTTTGGGGGCGGGGGACACCACCCCACAGACAAGACCGCCAGTCGTGCCGGTGCCAAGCCATGGCAAGAACGCCGCAACGCTACCGGACATGCCGGACATCCCTATGGCACAGGATCTGGACATGCATATGGCACAGGATCCGGACGACGACGACGACGATGGTACATTTACCAACATCGATAAGTACTTTGCCGAACATGGGTACGGTGACGAGTTCTACGGGCCTCCTTCTCAAGAACCCAAACAAGACAACCGCGATCTAGCTGGTACGGCGGAGAAACCCAATTGCAACAGGCGTCGTCTGGCGTTTAGTTCTCAGGAGACGCCAAAAGTCTATTAGTATGGAGTTTCTTCATGCGCTTTATACCAATATGACCCAAATGGTAGTGCCACAAATAAGTTGCACTATCATTATCAACTCTGCATCTTTTGGCTTCAACATTATGAATATGTGTATCACTACTATCGAGATTCAGCAAGAATAGACCACTCTTTAAGGGTGCATGACCATAAAAGATATTACTCATATAAATAGAACAACCATTATTCTCAGATTTAAATGAATAACCGTCCCGCATCAAACAAGATCCAGATATAATGTTCATGCTTAATGATGGCACCAAATAACAATTATTTAGGTCTAAAACTAATCCCGAAGGTAGATGTAGAGGTAGTGTGCCGACAGCGATCACATCGACTTTGGAACCATTTCCCACGTGCATCATCACCTCGTTCTTAGCCAGTCTTCGCTTAATCCGTAGTCACTATTTCGAGTTGCAAATATTAACAGAACCAGTATCAAATACCCAGGTGCTACTGCGAGCTCTGGTAAGGTACACATCAATAACATGTATAGCACATATACCTTTGTTCACCTTGCCATCCTTCTTATCCGCCAAAATACTTGGGGCAGTTCCGCTTCCAGTGACCAGTCTGTTTGCAGTAGAAGCACTCAGTCTTAGGATTAGGTCCAGACTTCGGTTTCTTTTCCTGAGCAACAACTTGTTTGTTGTTCTTCTTGAAGTTCCCCTTCTTCTTCCCTTTGCCCTTTTTCTTAAAACTGGTGGTCTTATTGACCATCAACACTTGATGCTCCTTCTTGATTTCTACCTCCGCAGCCTTTAGCATCGCGAAGAGCTTGGGAATTGTCTTATCATCCCTTGCATATTATAGTTCATCATGAAGCTTTTGTAGCTTGGTGGCAGTGATTGAAGAACTCTGTCAATGACACTATCAACATGAAGATTAACTCCCAGTTGAGTCAAGTGATTATGATACCCAGACATTTTGAGTATATGCTCACTAACAGAACTATTCTCCTCCATCTTGCAGCTATAGAACTTATTGGAGACTTCATATCTCTCAATCCGGGCATTTGCTTGAAATATTAACTTCAACTCCTAGAACATCTCATATGCTCCATGACGTTCAAAACGTCGTTGAAGTCCCGGTTCTAAGCCGTAAAGCATGGCACACTGAACTATCGAGTAGTCATCAGCTTTGCTCTGCCAGACATTCATAATATCTGGTGTTGCTCCTGCAGCAGGTTTGGCACTTAGCGGTGCTTCCAGGACGTAATTCTTATGTGCAGCAATGAGGATAATCCTCAAGTTACGAACCCAGTCCGTGTAATTGCTACCACCATCTTTCAACTTTGCTTTCTCAAGGAACACATTAAAATTCAACGGAATAACAACACGGGCCATCTATCTACAACAACATAGATAAGCAAAATACTATCAGGTACTAAGTTCATGATAAATTTAAGTTCAATTAATCATATTACTTAAGAACTCCCACTTAGATAGACATCCCTCTAATCATCTAAGTGATCACGTGATCCATATCAACTAAACCATAAACGATCATCACGTGAAATGGAGTAGTTTTCAATGGTGAACATCACTATGTTGATCATATCTACTATATGATTCACGCTCGACCTTTCAGTCTCAGTGTTCCGAGGCCATATCTGCATATGCTAAGCTCGTCAAGTTTAACCCGAGTATTCTGCGTGTGCAAAACTGGCTTGCACCTGTTGTAGATGGACGTAGAGCTTATCACACCCGATCATCACGTGGTGTCTCGGCACAATGAACTTTGGCAATGGTGCATACTCAGGGAGAACACTTTTTATCTTCAAATTTAGTGAGAGATCATCTTATAATGCTACCGTCAAACAAAGAAGAATAAGATGCATAAAAGATAAACATCACATGCAAACAATATAAGTGATATGATATGGCCATCATCATCTTGTGCTTGTGATCTCCATCTCCGAAGCACCGTCATGATCACCATCGTCACCGGCGCGACACCTTGATCTCCATCGTAGCATCATTGTCGTCTCGCCAACTATTGCTTCTACGACTATCGCTACCGCTTAGTGATAAAGTACAGCAATTACAGGGCGATTGCATTGCATACAATAAAGCGACAACCATATGGCTCCTGCCAGTTGCCGATAACTCCGTTACAAAACATGATCATCTCATACAATAAATATAGCATCATGTCTTGACCATATCACATCACAACATGCCCTGCAAAAACAAGTTAGACGTCCTCTACTTTGTTGTTGCAAGTTTTAGGTGGCTGCTCGGGCTGAGCAAGAACCGTTCTTACCTACGCATCAAAACCACAACGATAGTTCGTCAAGTTAGTGTTGTTTTAACTTTCTCAAGGACCGGGCGTAGCCACACTCGGTTCAACTAAACTTGGAGAAACTGACACCTGCCAGCCACATGTGTGCAAAGCACGTCGGTAGAACCAGTCTCGCGTAAGCGTACGCGTAATGTCGGTCCGGGCCGCTTCATCCAACAATACCGCCGAACCAAACTATGACATGCTGGTAAGCAGTATGACTTGTATCCACTATAAGAAATATGTCAACTTGTGACCTTGACTATTGGTCACTGAAAGGTCATTGTTTTTCATTTGTGACCTTTTTTGACCAAAAACAGAAGGTCAAAAGCTGGCGGTCATAAACTGAAATTAATGACCTTCTCTGTGAGAAGGTCGTGGACGTTTATGACCAAAATATGTCTATTGTTTTGTTTTGGTCACTAGCAGCCTCCCCAGGCCACGTAGGCATCCGACATGGTAATCTGATGTGGCACAAGAATCAGCCCGGTCCAATTTGGTGTTTATATGGGCCGAGCCCATTAATTCGGCCTTTTTAATATTTATTTTCCTATTAATTTTTGCTAGCTACATGGGCTGGCCCAGCAATTCGGCCTTTTTTATTTCTAGATGCGGCCTTTTGCAGTGTATGCTCTTTTATTTTTTGCCATTTTATTTTCCACTGTTTTACATTTGTCCCAAATATCATAATATCATACACTGGTCCCACACGTCAGAAATTTCAAATGTGCTCAAATTATTTTGATAAGTGGGTCGCATGAGTCATGTTTCCATTGCACACATTTTCAAATCACATACATAATTACTATTTCATATGAAACATAAATTGTAATTCTGAAACATACATGAAATTCACAAACAGAGAGAAGATACATTAATTCACATACATAATTACTATTTCATTCACAAACAGAGAGAAGATACATTAAATTCCCAGATAACCCAGCTATTATTACATAACTTGCTATATAAGAATGTCTTGGAGCTTCTTTGAACATCTTTCATCTTGAATTTACTCAAAATAGCTGCCAACAAG
>NC_041388.1:631530090-631603664 GCF_002162155.2 Triticum dicoccoides | reverse complement strand
ACAACAACAACAACAACAACAACAACAACAACAACAACAACAACAGGTAATGGGGTGCTATTCCATCTAAACAAGATACTGAACCCAACAAGCTAGATTCATTCAGCATCATCAACAATTCAGTAAAGTACTGCAGTTTAGAACTGATGAGAAAAAACAACTACACGACTTCATAACTGAACATATTCAAGTAAAAACTGTACAAGTTACATTCTAGTCAACAAATTGTACAAGTTGACGATTCCCTGTTGCATATAAATATCACTTGTGTCATGTTTGGGGGTTTAGAATGTACACAACATGTTTATGGTAGATGAACTGCAGCTGCTAGGAATAGTAAAGCAAAGATGTACTGCCACTAATCAGCAAAAACATAACATTTTCTTAGAGTTAATGATAGCACATGGATAAAGATGGAAACAAAAAATATTTATAATCTTGGAACCCAACATAGCAAATCAAACCGAGAGAGGGGCAGAGGTGGCATGGAGGAGAAAGGACCTTGAGCTGATGCTGCTCCTCTCCATGGTTGTGTGTCACCCTCCATCTCCTTCCCTGCATCCAGTGAGTTGAGTTCTTCTGTAGATCACCAATAAATCATAGCAAACAGAGAGGCGTGAGGAACAACACAAATACATATGTTAGGAAGGGAGTATTGCTGCAGTGCTAGCAACTTTGCCTTATTCAAACTTTGATTCAACTCTGAACAAATACATTTGACAAGAAAGCTTTGATATGTCATGTTGTTATAATCCTTCAAGTGGCCTCCCAGGTGAAGGACGAACTAGAGAAAGCACCACAAAATTACATGGCTTCTATGCAGTGTATTCATAACCAGAATGTTTCAATGTAATCTTAAGTAGATACATGTCCCTATGATAATGAAGAATAAACACTTCGGAAAAAAATATGAGGGGTGAGGGGGAGTAATATTCTGGACTAGAGACAGAATATTTGGATTGCAAAATTTAGCCGTCTTGGTGCTTGTTTTATTTGTGTTGAGCTTTATTCCAACCTGGGAAGATATTTGTGCTAACGGTTCATTTTTCCTTGCCTGGAAAAGGTTTAAAAGTTTTCACTTTTGCCTCTATTTGTGTTTTTGTTGAGCAAACGATCTAAATATAGTATTCACCTAGACATATTATCAGATCCAACAAACTGAAACAAAGACAAATGACAGCATATAGAGTAGCAGATATGCCCCTAAAGGATTTGTTCCTTATTACACCTTGTTTTGGGACATTAACCAGTAAGCTACAATCCTCTATCATCTTCTAACAGTAAGCTAGACACCTCATGGCAACAATCAATCACAAATATTTTAATTACTTAGACAAAGAATCATCTCAAATAATAGTATGACTAGCTAGCTACGGAGTAGTATATAAAGCAGCTATGCAGCGGCAGCAGTAAGAGCAGCTGCACCGTAGAGCAGGAGCAATACGCAGCAGCAGAGAGCAGCAGCGGCAGTTGGAAGCAACAGAGGGGTAGCAACAGAGCTTCAGCGATAGCAGCAGGGAGCGCGAACGGCGAGCGTGAGGCTATGCGCGGGCGCAGGAGGCAGCGGTTAGCGCGCTGGGATCCGGCGAAACACACCAGAAACTAAGTCACACATGCATGCTACTAATCCACTGTCCTGTAGTTGTGTCAAACCAACCACCATTAGTATTCGGTAGTACTCAACAATGAAAGCAGAAAAATATACCACCTCATCACCGATTTCATGCAGGTGCTTGATGAAGTTATGGAACCGGTTCTTGTACCTAGAGATGTAGCTGCAAACATGCATGGAAGACGCACGCAAAATTAGTCTAAATTGTGAGAGCATACAGGGAAACTCAGCTTAATCACCATCAGCAGTAACCATTAATAAAATAAAATGAATTATGTTGATGCAATTCGTAATTTCCGTTTCAAAAAGAATGCAATTCACAGTTTTTCACATCCAACAAAGAAGCAACTACAGAGTTTCCACTACAGATCAATCCTGGACTGTAGACTGTAATTGTATATGCTGTGCAGCAAAGAAGAATGGTTTTTGTTTTTCGTCACTCCAATTCTATGCAGTACATTAGACATTCAGATGAACTTTGCCCACTCCAATTCTATGATCAAACTAAACCGCAGTATTGCAGAAAATTTATACACAAAAATTATGGGGTCATCGTACCATGACTAGGTAATCACAGCAATATATAGTGATTTTAGATAGGTGGAACGCAGGGGTGTGGAGTATATACAGTGACTAATAATAATCATGGGATCATCGTACCATCACTAATAATAATCACAATTGAAGTATATACAGTGATTTCAAAGGGGGGAACCCAAGGAGGCTATGGAGTGCGTGGATGGTGTTGGTACCTGGGCGTTGAGGAAAGAGCAGGCGGCCTCGAGGGCGAGCTCAAGGGCGTGAAACTCAAAGGGGAGCTCATCACCCTCGGTGCGCTGGAGGAGGCAGCGCTGCAGCTCGGCGGCGTACTGGAAGATGTAGCTGTCGAGGGAGTTGAGGAGGAGCACCTCGTCGGCGGTGATGACGCAGTGGATCTGCTCAAGGTTGACAACGATGGTGCGCTCACGACCGAGGACGGTGGAGGGGTAGACGAAGAGCGGGTCGAGGAGGCGGAGGTCGCGGGCAGGGAGCTCGCAGCGGCGCATCATGGTGGCCTTGTCGACCTCGAGCGTCTGCACAGCGCATCATGGCGGATCCAGCTGCGCGTGCTGCCGCCACGCTTCTTGAGGTTGGGCACTTCGAGGCCGGCCAGGAAATCCCGTCAGCGTGGTCGTTGCCGTAGGTGCCAGATGCAGCTCCGTCCAGTCGCAGCTCCAAGCCACGGAATGGGGTACAAGAGGACGGGGCTCACGGGATCCGCAGCGGCGAACGATTGCGGCTTGATAGGGCTAGGTCGTAGATCTGGTCAAGGCCGTCTGGGTGGAGAGGTCGGGGGCTAGGTGCGGGCGGCGGAACCCTAGGACGACGACCATGACGGGTGGGGGCGGCGAGGTCGGCGTCGTGGGTGAGGAGGAAGGGTTGCCTCCCGGCGGTGGAGTGCCTAGGGTGGTGGAAGGAAGGGGCGGCGAGGAGGAATCGGGAGATGGGGACGAGGGAGGAAGGGTGCGACGGGGGGAGGGGTCGATCTGAGCTAGGGTTTGGGCTGCGGGTGGGGCTATCTCTTTTTCTTTTCTTTTTTCTTTTTTCTGTAGATAGATGGATGGTTCGGAAAATCAGTGATTTAAAATAGTTTTCAAGTACAAAAAATAGAGAGAATTTGTGAAGTAGCTATCAATAATATTTTGCAAAAGGGCACCACACAAATTTTCACTAGAGTTAGACCACATTTTATGGGTAAGGACCAATGTATATGCACTTCTGATCTTTATAGCTATTTTTAATCATTTTCCGAGTGGCAAAAATGGGTTTTTTGTGAAGAACCTACCAAATATTTGTTGCAAAATTGGACTCCATTAATTTTATAAAATACTAGGCCATATTTAATTCACAATTGACCAAATGATTGGGTGTCAAAAGCTCTGATCCACCTCTTGTGAAAAAGACAAATTTCCGCTGATTCAGCAGGAAGCGGGTCAAATTTGAACTGCAGCTGCCTCATAGTTTGCCCTTTATTTTTCCAAAAATCATTTCTAAGTACATAAGTATCTATTTAATCAGAGAAACATCAAAAGTTTTCCAAGATTCAACCACTATTTAGGAACGGTCAAGCCCGCCGTTTTGACCGCATTTTAAAACGGGCATAAAAAAATTCAAAAAAATCAAAAAATTGGAAAACCTTCGCATTGTGTCATCATATGTGACCAAGTTTCGAGGAAAATTAATAAACTTGTAATACGATAATTCTTTTTAAAAAGTGTTCTCAGAAATGAGCTATCATGCGTGAAGATTCATGGCTATCAAGTCAAATGATCAATCTTATGGCCACATTCATGGCATAGTTTGTTTAAATGACCTCATATCGTGCACAAGGGTGCATCTTGGAATGACACACAATTTTGCCTAAGGAAATTTTCATTTTCTTTGCACGGAGAATTCATTTTCCATTTTTCCGAGTGCCCAAAATGAGTTTTTTTGTGAAGGACCTACCATATATTTGTTGCAAAATTGGACCTAATCAATTTTATAAAATACTAGGCCATATATAATGCACAATTGACAAAATGGTTGGGTGTCAAAAGTTTTGATCCACCTCTGGTGAAAAAGACAAATTTCTGCTGATTCAGTTGGAAGCGGGTCAAATTTGAATACAGCTGCCTCATAGTTTGCTATTTATTTTTTCCAAAAATCATTTTTAGGTACAAAAGTATCTATTTAATCAGAGAAACACCAAAAAAATTCCAATATTCAACCACTAGCTATGAACGGTCAGCCGTCCGTTTTGACCGCATTTTGAAATGAGCATAAAAAATCACAAGAATCAAAAAATGGAAAACCTTCACATTGTGTCATTATATGTGGCCAAGTTCCCAGGAAAAATAATCAACTTGTAATACGATAATTATTTTAAAAAAGTGTTCTCAGAAACAAGCTATCAAGTGTGAAGATGACTGACTTTCAACCCAAATGCTCAATCTTATGGCCACATTCATGGCATAGTTTGTACAAATGATATCATATTGTGCACAAGGGTGCATCTTGGAATGGCAAACAATGTTGCCTAAGGGAGTTTTCATTTTCTTTGGACGAAAAAACCATTTTCCATTTTTTGAGTGTCCAAAAGGAGGGTTTTTTTAAGGACCTCCCAAATAATTGTTGCAAAATTGGACCAAATAATTTTTCTAAAATACTAGGCCATATTTAATGCACAATTGACCAAATGGTTGGGTGTCAAAAGTTTTGATCCACCTCTCGTGAAAAAGACAAATTTCCGCCGATTCAGTTGGAAGCGGGTCAAATTTGAACTGTAGCTGCCTTGTAGTTTGCTCTTTATTTTTTCCAAAAAACATTTCTAGGTACATAAGTATCTATTTTATCAGAGAAACACCAAAAAAATTCCAAGATTCAACCACTAGCTAGGAATGGTCATTCCTGCCGTTTTGACCGCATTTTGAAACGGGCATAAAAAATTCAAAAAAATTCAAAAATCGGGAAACCTTCGCATTGTGTCATTATATGTGGCCAAGTTCCCAGGAAAAATAATAAACTTGTAATACGGCAATTATTTTTAAAAAGTGTTCTCAGAAACGAGCTATCATGTGTGGAGATCAATGGCTTTCAAGCCAAATGATCAATCTTATGGCCACATTCATGGCATAGTTTGTTCAAATGATCTCATATTGTGCACAAGGGTTCATATTGGAATAGAAAAAATGTTGCCTAAGAAAGTTTTCATTTTCTTTGTACGAAAAAACCATTTTCCATTTTCCGAGTGCCCAAAAGGAGGTTTTTTTGTGAAGGACCTCCCAAATAATTGTTGCAAAATTGGACCAAATAATTTTTCTAAAATGCTAGGCCATATTTAATGCACAATTGGCCAAATGGTTGGGTGTAAAAAATTTTGATCCACCTCACGTGAAAAAGACAAATTTTCACCGATTCAGTTGGAAACGGGTCAAATTTGAACTGTAGCTGCCTTGTAGTTTGCTCTTTATTTTTTCCAAAAAACATTTATAGGTACATAAGTATCTATTTTATCAGAGAAACACCAAAAAAATTCCAAGATTCAACCACTAGCTAGGAACGGTCAGTCCCGCCATTTTGACCGCATTTTGAAACGGGCATAAAAAATTCAAAAAAAATCAAAAAATTGGGAAACCTTCGCATTGTGTCCTTATATGTGGCAAAGTTCCGAGGAAAAATAACAAACTTGTAATACGGCAATTATTTTAAAAAACTGTTCTCAGAAACGAGCTATCACATGTGGAGATCAATGGCTTTCAAGCCAAATGATGAATCTTATGGCCACATCCATGGCATAGTTTGTCCAAAGGATCTTATATTGTACACAAGGGTGCATCATGGAATGTCAAACAATGTTTCCTAAGGGACTTTTCATTTTCTTTGGGCGAAAAATTAATTTTCCATTTTTCGAGTGCCCAAAATGAGTTTTTTTGTGAAGGACCTACCATATATTTGTTGCAAAATTGGAGAAAATCAATTTTCTAAAATACTAGGCCATATTTAATGCCCAATTGATGAAATGGTTGGGTGTCAAAAGTTTTGATCCACCTCTGGTAAAAAAAGATAAATTTTCGCGGATTCAGCAGGAAACGGGTCAAATTTGAACTTCAAGTGCCTCATAGTTTGCTCTTTATTTTTCTCCAAAAATCATTTCTAGGTAAATAAGTATCTATTTAATCATAGAAACATCAAAAAAAATTCCAAGATTGAACCACTAGCTAGGAACGGCAATGCCCGCCATTTTGACCCCATTTTGAAACGGGTGTGAAATATTCAAAACAAAAATCAAAAAATTGGGAAACATTTTTGAAATTCATGAACATTTTTTGGGTTTGATGAATATTTTTGTAATGCATGAACTTTTTTTGAATCCCTAAGCATTTTATTAATTGGTATTTTTTTGTAATTAACCAATATTTTAAATTTTCTTAACATTTCCTAAAATGTTGTGAATGATTTTTGAATTCACAAACATTTTTTAAAAATTTATATAACATTTGTTGAATACACAATCATTTTTTTCAAATATAAATTAAGAAAACAGGGCGCCGTATTCGGGCCTTCCCAAAAGAGAGGAGAGTAGGCGGACAGTAAGACTACAAAAGCAGTTCCTCTTACATTGTATCATGTAGGAAGCAGCGGTGGAGTGGTTTGGAACCGCCAACAGGTGGACGAGGGCGTGGGTTCAATTCCCACAACCTCATATTTGTTTTATTGTGTAGTTTTTGTTTCAGGCCTTGCGTTATGGGTCCCGCTTGTCAGGTCGGTTGGGTCCTGCTTGTCAGGTCGGTGGTGGGGCTTGCTTGTCAGGTCGGTGTGGGTCCTGCATGTCAATTTGGCGGTGCCCATATGTCATGTTGGTGGTTGTTGGGTCCCACATGTCATTGGATTGAAGTATAAACCCAATGCAACATAGACACGTAATCAAAAATTGACACGTGTACATGACACGTAGGTGAAACTGCTGAGGTGACCGACACATGGACATAACACATAGGCAAAACTGTTGACGTGGACATCCAATTATTTTGAGGCAATACGAATTAGAAAATATGACCTTTTAAATTGGTCGCAATTGGGTAAAAATAAGGGGAGTTAACAATATTGTCTGCTTACGACCATTTGGTGTAAGGAAACCATGACCTTTTTGACCGAAATGGTCGTTATGCTTTAGGGTTTGGAGTCCTTCGAACAGCTTTTGACCAATTGGTCTCAAATGGTCGTAGATTTACGACTAATTCTTTCAGGGTCATGACAGAAGGTCACAAGTTGACATATTTCTTGTAGTGATCGCCCATAACTCACTTGTGTTCTACTCGTGCATATAAAATCTACGCATAAAACCTAGCTCGGATGCCACTGTTGGGGAACATAGTAATTTCAAAAATTCTCCTACGCACACACAGGATCATGGTGATGCATAGCAACGAGAGGGAAGAGTGTTGTCCACGTACCCTCATAGACCGTTAAGCGGAAGCGTTATGAAAACGCGGTTGATGTACTCGTACGTCTACACGATCGACCGATCCTCAGTACCGAACGTACGACACCTCTGCGTTCAGCACATGTTCAGCTCGGTGACATCCCACGAACTCACAATCTAGTAGAGCTCGGGGAAGAGTTTCGTCAGCACGACGGCATGGTGACGATGTTGATGAAGTTACCACAGTAGGGCTTTGCCTAAACACCGCTACAGTATGACCGAGGTGGATTATGGTGGAGGGGGCACCGCACATGGCTGAGAGAGATCTTTGTGATCAACTTGTGTGTCTAGAGGTGCCCACCTGCCCCTGTATATAAAGGAGCAAGGGGGAGGCCGGCCGGCCCTTGTTGGCGTGCCTAGGAGGAGGAATCCTCCTCCTAGTAGGAGGAGGATTCCTCCCTTCCCTATCCTACTCCTACTAGGAGGGGGAAAGCTAGGGAGAGAAAGAGAAGGAAAGGGGGGCGCCCCCCCTTCTCCTAGTCCAATTTGGACAGGGGGAAGGGGCGCGCTGCCTGCCCTAGGCCGGACCCTTTCTCTTTCCCTTATGGCCCAACAAGGCCCATTAGCCCCTGGGGGGTTCTGGTAACCCCTCCGGTACTCCGGTAAAATCCCGATTTCACCCGGAACTATTCCATGTCCAAATGTAGGCTTCCAATATATCAATCTTTATGTCTCGACCATTTCAAGACTCCTCGTCATGTCCGTGATCAAATCCGGGACTCCGAACTACCTTCGGTACATCAAAACATATAAACTCATAAAACCGATCGTCACAGAACTTTATGCGTGCAGACCCTACGGGTTCGAGAACTATGTAGACATGACCAGGACACGTCTCCAGACAATAACCAATAGCAGAACCTCGATGCTCATATTGGTTTCTACATATTCTACGAAGATCTTTATCGGTCAAACCGCACAACACTCTTTGTCATCGGTATGTTACTTGCCCGAGATTCGATCGTCGGTATCCCAATACCTAGTTCAATCTCATTACCGGCAAGTCTCTTTACTCATTCCGTAATACATCATCCCGTAACTAACTCATTAGTTATCATGCTTGCAAGGCTTATAGTGATGTGTATTACCGAGAGGGCCCAGAGATACCTCTCCGACATTCGGAGTGACAAATCCTAATCTTCATCTATGCCAACTCAACAAGTACCATCGGAGACACCTGTAGAGAACCTTTATAATCACCGAGTTACGTTGTGACATTTGGTAGCACATGAAGTGTTCCTCCGGTATTCGGGAGTTGCATAATCTCATAGTCATAAGAACATGTATAAGTCATGAAGAAAGCAATAGCAGTAAACAAACAATCAAGTGCTAAGCTAACGGAATGGGTCAAGTCAATCACATCATTCTCCTAATGATGCGATCCCATTGATCAAATAACAACTCATGTCTATGGTTAGGAAACTTAACCATCTTTGATCAGTGAGCTAGTCAAGTAGAGGCATACTAGTGACACTATGTTTGTCTATGTATGCACACATGTATTATGTTTCCGGTTAATACAATTCTAGCATGAATAATAAACATTTATCATGAAATAAGGAAATAAATAATAACTTTATTATTGCCTATAGGGCATATTTCCTTCACCAAGTATGGCTACGCCCGGTCCTTGAGAAGGTTAAAACAACACTAACTTGAAAAACTATCATTGTGGTTTTGATGCGTAGGTAAGAACGGTTCTTGCTCAGCCCATAGCAGCCACGTAAAACTTGCAACAACAAAGTGGAGGACGTCTAACTTGTTTTTGTAGGGCATGTTGTGATGTGATATGGTCAAGGCATGATGCGATATTTTATTGTATGAGATGATCATGTTTCGTAGCCGAGTTATCGGCAACTGGCAGGAGCCATATGGTTGTCGCTTTATTGTATGCAATGCAATCGCCCAGTAATGCTTTACTTTATCACTAAGCGGTAGCGGTAGTCATAGAAGCATAAGTTGGTGAAACGACAACGATGCTATGATGGAGATCAAAGTGTCGCGCCGGTGACAATGGTGATCATGACGGTGCTTCGGAGATGAAGATCACAAGCACAAGATGATGATGGCCATATCATATCACTTATATTGATTGCATGTGATGTTTATCTTTTATGCATCTTATCTTGCTTTGATTGACGGTAGCATTATAAGATGATCTCTCACTAAATTATCAAGGTATAAGTGTTCTCCCTGAGTATGCACCGTTGCGAAAGTTCTTCGTGCTGAGACACCATGTGATGATCGGGTGTGATAGGCTCTACGTTCAAATACAACGGGTGCAAAACAGTTGCACACGCGGAATACTCATGTTAAACTTGACGAGCCTAGCATATGCAGATATGGCCTCGGAACACTGAGACCGAAAGGTCGAGCGTGAATCATATAGTAGATATGATCAACATAGTGTTCACCATTAAAAACTACTCCATCTCACGTGATGATCGGACATGGTTTAGTTGATTTGGATCACGTGATCACTTAGATGATTAGAGGGATGTCTTTCTAAGTGGGAGTTCTTTACTATTATGATTAATTGAACTTTAATTTATCATGAACTTAGTCTCGGTAGTATTAGCATATCTATGTTGTAGATCAATAGCTCGCGTTTAGCTCCCCTATTTTATTTTTGATATGTTCCTAGAGAAAACTAAGTTGGAAGATGTTAGTAGCAATGATGCGGATTGGATCTGTGATCTGAGGACTATCCTCATTGCTGCACAGAAGAATTATGTCCTTGATGCACCGCTAGGTGACAGACCGCTTGCAGGAGCAAATGCAGACGTTATGAACATTTGGCAATCTCAATATGATGACTACTTGATAGTTTAGTGCACCATGCTTAACAGCTTAGAATCGGGACTACAAAATTGTTTTGAATGTCATGGATCATATGAGATGTTCCAGGAGTTGAAGTTAATATTTCAAGAAAATACCCGAGTTGAGAGATATGAAGTCTCCAACAAGTTCCATAGCTAAAAGATGGAGGAGAATAGCTCAAGCAGTGAGCATGTGCTCAGATTGTCTAGGTACTACAATCGCTTGAATCAAGTGGGAGTTAATCTTCCAGATAAAATAGTGATTGACAGAATTCTCTAGTCACCATCACCAAGTTAGTAGAACTTCGTGATGAACTATAGTATGCAAGGGATGACGTAAACCATTACCAATCTTTTCATGATGATGAAATCGATGAAGGTAGAAATCAAGAAAGAGCATCAAGTGTTGATGATTAACAAGACCACTAGTTTCAAGAAAAGGGCAAAGGGAAAGAAAGGGAACTTCAAGAAGAACGGCGAGCAAGTTGCTGCTCAAGTGAAGAAGCCCAAGTATGGACCTAAGCCTGAGACTAAGTGCTTCTACTGCAAAGGGACTGGTCACGGGAAGCGGAACTGCCCCTAGTATTTGTCGGATAAGATGGATGGCAAAGTGAACAATGCTATATTTGATATACATGTTATTGATGTGTACTTTACTAGTGTTTATAGCAACCCCTCGGTATTTGATACTGGTTCAGTTGCTAAGAGTAGTAACTCGAAACGGGAGTTGCAGAATGAACAAATACTAGTTAAGGGTGAAGTGACGATGTGTGTTGGAAGTGGTTCCAAGATTGATATGATCATCATCGCACACTCCCTATACTTTCGGGATTAGTGTTAAACCTAAATAAATGTTATTTGGTGTTTACGTTGAGCATGAATATGATTTGATCATGTTTATTGCAATATGGTTATTCATTTTAAGTTAGAGAATAATTGTTGTTCTGTTTACATGAATCAAACCTTTTATGGTCATACACCCAATGAAAATGGTTCGTTGGATCTCGATCATAGTGATACACATATTCATAATATTGAAGCCAAAAGATGCAAAGTTAATAATGATAGTGCAACTTATTTGTGGCACTGCCGTTTAGGTCATATTGGTGTAAAGCGCATGAAGAAACTCCATGCTGATGGGCTTTTGGAATCACTTGATTATGAATCATTTTGATGCTTGCGAACCATGCCTCATGGGCAAGATGACTAATTCTCTGTTCTTCGGAACAATGGAGCGAGCCACTGACTTATTGGAAATAATACATACCGATGTATGCGGTCCAACGAGTGTTGAGACTCACAGCGGGTATCGTTATTTTCTGACCTTCACAGATGATTTGAGAAGATATGGGTATATCTACTTAACGAAACATAAGTCTGAAACATTTGAAAAGTTCATATAATTTCAGAGTGAAGTGGAAAATCATCATAACAAGAAAATAAAGTTTCTACGATATGATAATGGAGGGGAATATTTGAGTTACGAGTTTGTTCTTCATTTGAAACAATGCGGAATAGTTTCGCAACTCACGCCATCTAGAACACCACAGCGTAATGGTGTGTCCGAACATCGTAACCGTACTACATTAGATATGGTGCAATCTATGATGTCTCTTACCGATTTACCAAAATCGTTTTGGGGCTATGCATTAGAGACAACTGCATTCACGTTAAATATGGCACCATCTAAATCCGTTGAGATGACACAATATGAACTATGGTTTGGCAAGAAACCAAAGTTGTCGTTTCTTAAAGTTTGGACTTGCGATGCTTATGTGAAAAAGTTTCAACCTGATAAGCTCGAACCCAAATAGGGGAAATGCGTCTTCATAGGATACCCAAAGGAGACTATTGGGTACACCTTCTAATCATAGATCCGAAGGCAAAGTATTCGTTGCTAAGAATGGATCCTTTCTAGAGAAGAAGTTTCTCTCGAAAGAAGTGAGTGGGAGGAAAGTAGAACTTGATGAGGTAATAGTACCTTCTCCCAAATTGGAAAATAGTTCATCACTAAAATCAGTTCCGGTGATGCCTACACCAATTAGTGAGGAAGATTAATGATGATGATCATGATACTTCAGATCAAGTTACTATCAAACCTCGTAGGTCAACCAGAGTACGGTCCGCACAAGAGTGGTATGGTAATCCTATTCTGGAGGTCATGTTGCTTGACCATAATGAACCTACGAACTATGAGGAAGCGATGATGAGCCCAGATTCCACAAAATGGTTTAAGGCCATGAAATCTGAGATGGGATCCATGTATGAGAACAAAGTATGGACTTTGGTTGACTTGCCCAATGATCGGCAAGCCATTGAGAATAAATGCATCTTCAAGAGGAAGACGAACACTGATAATAGTGTTACTATCTACAAAGCTTGAATTGTCACAAAAATGTTTTCAACAAGTTCAAAGTGTTGACTACGATGAGATTTTCTCACTCATAGAGATGCTTAAGTTTGTCAAATTCATGTTAGCAATTGCCACATTTGATGAAATCTGGCAAATGGATATCAAAACTGCATTCCTGAATGGATTTCTGGAAGAAGAGTTGTATATGATGCAATTAGAAGGTTTTAATGATCCAAAGGGTGCTAACAAAATGTGCAAGCTCCAGTGATCCATCTATGGACTGGTGCAAGCATCTCGGAGTTGGAATATACGCTTTGATGAGTTGATCAAAGCATATAGTTTTATACAGACTTGCTGTGAAGCCTGCATTTACAAGATAGTGAGTGGGAGCTCTGTAGCATTTTTGATATTATATGTGGATGACATATTGCTAATTGGAAATGATATAGAATTTCTGGATAGCATAAAAGGATACTTGAATAAAAGTTTTTCAAAGAAAGACCTCGGTGAAGCTATTTACATATTGAGCATCAAGATCTATAGAGATAGATCAAGACGCTTGATAAGTTTTTTCAATGAGTACATACCTTGACAATATTTTGAAGTAGTTCAAAATGGAACAGTCAAATAAGGAGTTCTTGCCTGTGTTGCAAGGTGTGAAGTTGAGTAAGACTCAAAACCCGACCACGGCAGAATAGAGAGAGAATGAAAGTCATTCCCTATGCCTCAGCCATAGGTTCTATAAAGTATGCCATGTTGTGTAACAGACCTATTGTATACATTGCCCTGAGTTTGGCAAGGGAATACAATAGTGATCTAGTAGTAGATCACTGGACATTGGTCAAAATTATCCTTAGTGGAATAAGGATATGTTTCTTGATTATGGAGGTGACAAAAGGTTCGTCGTAAAGAGTTACGTCGATGCAAGTTTTGACACTGATCCAGATGAATCTAAGTCTCAATTTGGATACATATTGAAAGTGGGAGCAATTAGCTAGAGTAGCTCCGTGCAGAGCATTGTTGACATAGAAATTTGCAAAATACATACGGATCTGAATATGCCAGACCCGTAGACTAATCTTCTCTCACAAGCAAAACATGATCACACCTTAGTACTCTTTGGGTGTTAATCACATAGCGATGTGAACTAGATTATTGACTCTAGTAAACCCTTCGGGTGTTGGTCACATGACAATGTGAACTATGGGTGTTAATCACATGGTGATGTGAACTATTGGTGTTAAATCACATGGCGATGTGAACTAGATTATTGACTCTAGTGCAAGTGGGAGACTGAAGGAAATATGCCCTAGAGGTAATAATAAAGTTATTATTTATTTCCTTATTTCATGATAAATGTTTATTATTCATGCTAGAATTGTATTAACCGGAAACATAATACATGTGTGAATACATAGACAAACATAGTGTCACTAGTATGCCTCTGCTTGACTAGCTCGTTGAATCAATGATGGTTATGTTTCCTAACCATAGACGTGAGTTGTCATTTGATTAACGAGATCACATCATTAGAGAATGATGTGATTGACTTGACCCATCTGTTAGCTTAGCACGATGATCGTTTAGTTTGTTGCTATTGCTTTCTTCATGACTTATACATGTTCCTATGACTGAGATTATGCAACTCCCATTTACCGGAGGAACACTTTGTGTGCTATCAAACGTCAGAACATAAGTGGGTGATTATCAAGGTGCTCTACGGGTGTCTCCGAAGGTACTTGTTGAGTTGGCGTATTTCGAGATTAGGATTTTTCACTCCGATTGTCGGAGAGGTATCTCTGGGCCCACTCGGTAATGCACATCACTATAAGCCTTGCAAGAATTGTAACTAATGAGTTAGTTGCGGGATGATGTATTACGGAACAAGTAAAGAGACTTGCCGGTAACGAGATTGAACTAGGTATTGAGATACCGACGATCAAATCTCGGGCAAGTAACATACCAATGACAAAGGGAACAACGTATGTTGTTATGCGCTTTGACCGATAAAGATCTTCATAGAATATGTGGGAGCCAATATGAGCATCCAGGTTCCGCTATTGGTTATTGACCGGAGACGTGTCTCGGTCATGTCTACATAGTTCTCGAACCCATAGGGTCCGCACGCTTAAAGTTTGATGACGATTATATTATGAATTTATGTGTTTTGATGTACCGAAGGTAGTTTGGAGTCCTGGATGAGATCGGGGACATGACAAGGAGTCTCAAAATGGTCGAGATGTAAAGATCGATATATTGGATGACTATATTAGGACATCGGAAAGGTTCTGAGTGCTTCGGGTATTTTTCAGAGTACTGGGGAGTTATGGAATACGGGGAAAGAAGTATATGGGCCTTATTGGCCTTTAGGGGAGAGAGAGAGTGAGAGAGAGAGAGAGGTAGGCCGCGCCCCTCCCCAATGACTAGTCCGAATTGGACTAAGGGGGAGAGGCGGCGCCCCCTCCTTCCTTCTCTTCCCTCTTCCCCTTCCTTGTCTCGTAATCCTACTACTTGGAAGGGGAGGAATCCTACTCCTGGTGGGAGTAGCACTCCTCCAGGGCGCGCCATAGGGGCCGGCCCTCTCCCCCTCCTCCACTCCTTTATATACGTGGCCACGGGGCACCCCATAGACACAACAATTGATCTTTTGGATCTTTTAGCCGTGTGCGGTGCCCTTCTCCACCATAGTCCACCTCGATAATATCATAGTTACCACACCGTCCTGCTAACGGAACTCTCCCTCAAAGCTCGACTGGATCGGAGTTCGAGGGACATCATCGAGTTGAACGTGTGCAGAACTCGGAGGTGACGTACGTTCGGTACTTGATCGGTGGGATCGTGAAGACATACGACTACATCAACCGCGTTGTGCTAACGCTTCTGCTTTCGGTCTACGAGGGTACGTGGACACACTCTCCCCTCTCATTGCTATGCATCACCATGATGTTGCGTGTGCGTAGGAAATTTTTGAAATTACTACGTTCCCCAACACTAAAAACAAATTTATCCATAACACCCTTTTGCGATCCAATGAATTTATCTACAAGTTACTTCTTTTTTCTTTTCTCACAATCAGATAAATGGTTTTTTGGCAACATGGTTACAAAATAAATGCAGAGAAAACACCTTAATTCTTGAATCTTGGTCTTGGTCTCTTGGAGTAAATTAGAAGAAATCCCATGCTGCTCCAGCTATCCACTAATTCAAATTCAAGTAATGCCACAACAACAAAATCTATCTGACTACAATGTCATACAACAAGGAATCAAGCAAGTCAAACATCCTTACACCAATTGATAATTACAGAAAATAGACAAGGGGAAAAGTTGAGATGCAAAAAATTACAAGGAACTGCTTACCTCGGACGGTCGGATCTTGACACTAGTAGAAAAAGGGCCTAATGTGAAGCTCATTAGTCCCGGTTTTTAATTGAACTGGCACTAATGTGACCGTTAGTGCCGGTTCCAACGGCTAGGCGGGCGGCACTCATTAGTACCGGTTCGTGGTGAACCTTTAGTACCATTTCGTGAAACGAACCGGTATTAAAGAGGTGGTGGACTTTAGTACGGGTTGGTGGCTCCAACCGGTACTAAATACTCCCTTCTTTAGTACGGGTTCGTGCCACCAACCCGTACTAAAGGGGTGCGCTGCCACCCGCAGTGCACAATGTTTAGTCCCACCTCGCTAGTTGAGAGGAGCTCGCACCGGTTTATAAGCCCCGCCGCGGCTACCATGTTGAGCTCCTCTCTAAGCAGGCCTTTGTGGGCCTATTGCAAGTCTTCTGCCCTGTGGTGCCTACTGGGCCGTACGGGCCTGCATCCTGGCCCAACTAGAGGTTGGGTTTCTAGTCGTATGCAGGCCGTGCCAGCCCAGTAGGTGGGTTGTTTTTGCTTTATTTCAGAAAAAATACCAACCGGAACTAAAGGTCCCCCATACCACGGCACGCCTCATGCCACGTGGTGGCCCTTTAATGGGCGGTTCGTGTCGGTTACAGAACCGGCACTAAAGGGCCTTACGAACCGGTGCTAAAGCCCGGTTCTGCACTAGTGTGACCACGGCCCTAACAATGGATGGCAAGGCTGCGGGTTGCTGCTCTCCACGTTCTTGCTAGGGCACATGGAGTGTCTCCGCTAGCCGGCTCGCCTATGTGGCTCTATTCGTCGGGGCCCTTGTGGGTATTTCTAAGATGCAAAGAAATTCACTAGAGTATTATGATACTAAGTGAAATTTCATTGATTAGCTAGGATATTTGGGGTCTTGGCCTCTTAGGAACTTGGGGCAATAATTGGATTTGGGGAATAGGAAGACGATGAAAACGGGAGGGGACGATGAGTTGGCAGTGTGTTATTGGGAGAGAGAGTTAAGGAAAGGATTCAGGGATTGTTGACTTGTTTGTGCGTAACTGCTCGCTTCTTTATGGGCTGGGCTGTTTCTCATGCGCACTATTTTTTCTTCAAAAATATATACAGTAGACATGCACAATGTATGCCCTCCCTGATCGGGCTGGGCCCCTAGGTCGTCACACTCGCCGCCATGGCCCAGGGTCGGCCCTACATATAGTTAATGTACTCCCTCCTTTTCGGTTTATAGGGCTCAATTCAAAAATCTCACCAATCAAGGTAGATGATAAGTGGTGGAATACTTTTTGTAGTTTGCAAAAGCACCCAATTAATGCTCTTGTTTTCCTCAAAAAATTATATTGTAACATCCCAAATTTTCAATTTGGAATGTTATACACTAGGTCATCATTGCATATCATATTTTGTTGCATTTTGGTTGATCCTAGAAATTCTACACAACTCAAGGACCCTCGGAGAGAGTTGGGGATTTCGTTATTTTCATATTTGAGTTTTCTCAAATTTTGGAAATAGGATCATTTGATTTTATTTATCTTATCTTCAATTATTTCTATGACCAAACTATGAGAGAGGGAATAAAATGACTTTCCCAAAACAAAGAAATATTCAGGATTTAATAATAGAATCAAATAATATTTTATTTTGGTTTTATTTGCTATTTTATTTGAATTTAGGAAAAATGCGCGTTTTTTAAAATTGTATTTAGGCCCCAAATAAATGTTCATCCTATGCGGCTTGATTTTAGAAGCCGGGGAAAATTTATTTCGGTATTTTTCAAGTCTATTTAGTATTCCTTTTGTTTTTCTTCTGAGTGTAATTATTTCAAAAAAACACGAACCGACCTATCGGGCCGTGTTCGACCAGGACACCCAGCCCGGCCGGCCTTATAAGCCGGGGGAGCCCAGCCCGAGCCACCCCGCCACCTCGCCTCACGCGTCGCGCCGCCGCCCCGCCGCCGCGCCTCCGCACCGCACCGCCGCCCCCCCGCCGAGCCGCCGCCCGGAGCCGCCGCCTCGCCGGAGGTTGAGCGCTGCCCCACCGCCGGCGGTTTTCCGTCGGTTTTTCGTTCGGTTTTTTTTAGATTCGTTTTTTATAGATCGGTTTTTTCGGTTTAGTTAATTAGTGAGCGTTCGCTCGTTCGTTCATTTTAACGAATGCGTTCATCATTTAGATCCAGATAACGAACATACGTTCGTTAATCTATTCGTCGTTTTTCTTTTCTCGGATTAAATCCGTGATTTTTCTGATCGCGATTCCTGATCCGGTTTTCGTTCTAGTATAACTTTTCGCTCATTTATCAGAATCAGATGATTCAAGCGCCTGGAGTTTCGTCTCGGAACCCTCTTTCTGTTTAACCAACTCAAACAAGTTTTTGGCTCTGTAAAAATTGCCCTAGATCCAGAATAGTAAACGAAGCATGTTTCTTTTGCTGTTTGTCTTTTGTTGCTTCGTTCGATTTGGTTCTTTTTGCCAACCGGAGTTCTTAAGTTGAACTTTCTGGTTAGATCTCTTAGTTGAGTTTTACCTGTGCATTAGTTGAGTACTTATTGTATGCTTGTTTGTTTACGGTAGAGTACCTGGAGTGCGCCGCTTGCTACTTCAAATCGCTAGGTTTCCCGGATCATCAGCAAGGCAAGTAACACTTTGATCATACCTCCTACTACCCAGTTTTTATTGCATTAGATGAACCCTCACACATTGCTTGATTAGGATCTAATTAAATTGTGGGTTTGGGAAGTAGTTGAGGTAGTACCTATTACCTGTTTATTATCAAACCTTTGGGAGTTATTTCTACGTTTGCTTATGCCATGCTATGCTAGTAGACGTGGATTGGGTGAGTGAAATCCATGACAGATGTGAGTTTGTTAAATCAATGGTTTTATCTAAGGTGGCAACTTAAATACACATTTGGGCGGATTGAGGCACCTGGGTATTCCAGCGATTGCCTGTTTTCTTTTGGACCGCCACCCAGGCTCAAAGGGATCATGAGATTATTCATACTAGAAACTTCCGTGTGCAGCCACAAGCTACTATGGGCTCTAGCATAGTTGACTAAGTTGTGCGAACTCTTACAGTGGTAGACTAGCAGATGTAGGGGAAAGTAGGTGTAACGGTCTATCCGATCGTAAGGTGCTAGCGCTTCTGAAAAACTATGTCTCGGTCATCCGTTTCTCAAACACCATGTAGTGCGAGAATCCCAATGGAGGAGATCAAGTCTTGTGGGGAAAAGTGCGCAAACCTCTACAGAGTGTATAAACTAATCATGGTTAGTCGTGTCCTCGGTTATGGACATCTTGAGTATCTAGTACTTGGATTATCATGTGAATCTCATCATGTTACTCTAATTAATTTGTTGGGTTTTAATGTTGATGTTTAATTGGGATTGAGAGCGTGTCTACACTCTCAATGTTTAACAACCACCATGATAGTTAAATAAAATTTATTCCTTTGCAGTAGGGAAAAATTGGCTTTACGCAAAACTGTAACCATAGAGCTTTCCACCAGCCAAATATGCATATAGAATAGCCTTATTCTTTCATTGCTCTCTATGTGTTACATTGCCAGCATATTCCATGTGCTGACCCGTTTCGGGCTGCAACATTCGTGTTGCAGACATTTCAGACGATGAGTAAGGTGCCTTTTAGGTCATGGTTCTATACTCAGTGATGCCCTTGGAGTTGATGGACTCACTTATCTTCCAAGCCTTCCATTGTTATCGTTATTAGATGGCCTTAAGCCATATTTATTGTAATAAGTTCTCTTTTGAGACTCGATGTAATAAGTGTGTGATTGCTACTCTGTTATAAATCCTTCAAGTACTATGTGGTGTCAGCATTACTGATCCAGGGATGACACCTGAGCACAGAGATTGGACTGTTTGAGGTCTGGTCGCTACAAGATGGTATCAGAGCACACGCTGACTGTAGGACACGACCACTAAGCTAAAGCCCTAGATCACTACTCACTCTCTTCTCATTCTGACCTCTCATCTTTTCTACTCTTTTAGGATGGCGGATGCAAGGAACAAGTTCACGCAACCAGATGAAGATACACCCTTTGGACGTCACTTGAAGGAAGTCACTAGATATCTGAACATAGGAGTACCATGCTTCACCGGGACTTACAACGCCACTTTACCTGAAGAAGAGCGCTGGATGATTCAAGTTCAAGTTCCAGGAAGGACGTTCATGCCAGTCACTGAACCCATAGAGTTTTCCTTTGATGCACCAACATGGAGTCTAGGAAAGAGCATGGCAGCTCACATCGCCATGGGACACATTGGAGAAGTTTACCGTAATGATCTCAAGGATACTATATACCAGATTTGTGGGCGCTGAGACGAGCACTAGGAGATGATCAGCACCAGGAAGGATAGATCAATTGCAGCTTTTATCCAGGAGTTAAACCAGCACATTCGACGTCAGGAGAACCAGATGTGCACCAACATGATAGATCTGAAGAAGGCGAGGACACAAATCAAGGAACTGGAGGAAGAACTCAAGGCTACACATGAAGATTATGAAGAAGAAATCAAAGTATTAGTGGAGAAGAATGATGATCTGATCAAGAAGATTGGAATATTTATGGGAGACCCTACACCAGTAGAAAAAGACGAAGAACCCAAGGAGATTCGCCCGGAAAACTACATCATCATCGACGACACCGACTCGGATCCAGACGATAGCGATGATGACTATGTTGATGAAGCTGGAGCAGATATCATGGAGTCTACAACCGAAGAATATTTCTACTAGACCACCCCAACAGTAGTAGTAGTCCACCATGTAAATATAGTAGTCCAAGCACTTTTGTGATAGTTAGATCGATTGTATGCACTTGTTTGATTGAATGAAGTGAATTGTTTGCTTTTGCCTCATGTGCATATGGGTAGTGTTTTCTCTCTAGACCCCTCTCTATTCTTAAATCTCATATTTTCTAAACCCTCAGATGCCTCCGAGACGTGACCCCGGATTTACCTTCCCACCTGAGCTCACCCAGTTGATCCAGCAGCAGAACACATTGATGCAGTTGCTAGTCCAGAATCAGAATCAGGGGAACAACAACAACAACCCACCACCACCATCACCACCTATTGATCACTTAGCCTGTTTTCTTAGGCTGAATCCGCCGGTGTTTTCTAGTAGCACCGAGCCAATAGTAGCAGATGATTGGCTCTGCCGGACAGCAAGGGATTTGACCACAGCAGGATGCACAGGTGTGGAAAAGGTGAAGTTTGCCGCACACCAGCTTGACGGACCCGCAGCATCATCGTGGGAGAATTTCACCGCCACTTTCCCTATTGACACTGTCACATGGGACCAGTTCCAGCAGGCTTTCCGTACTACCCATGTTTTAGCAGGATCTATGGCCATGAAGAAGCGAGAGTTTCGCAACTTGCGCCAAGGAGGACGGACAGTTGGCCAGTATGTGGAGGACTTTAGTAAGTTAGCATGTTATGCCCCGGATGACGTTGCTACGGATGCAGCTAAGCAGGAGAAGTTTCTGGAAGGACTGAATGATGAGCTGAGCATGCAGTTGATGGTAGCAACTTTCAATAACTACCAGGAGTTGGTAGATCATGCTGTCATGATTGAAGGGAAGCAGCAGCAGACTGAGAATCGCAAGAGGAAGTATGGACAAGGGAAGTACAATTCAGGAGCTCAACAGAAACCACGTTTTACCCCTAGACCGGGAGGACATTTTCAGCATACCCATGGAGGAGGTAGCTCGCACAATCACAATGGCACCAAGAATGGTAATGGGAATGGAGGAAGCAACGGCCAGAACCGCACCAACCCATCAACCCTAGCCAAGAGAGACCTGAGCCAAGTCACTTGCTTTAAGTGCCAGAAGACCAGATATTATGCCAATGAATGTCCTGAAGCCCCGAATGGAAATGGCAATGGATGCTCTGGGAAAAAGTCGAACCCTTTCAATAGGGGACAGGTGAACCACGTTAACGTGGAGGAGGTTGAAGAACAGCCGGATGCAGTAATCGGTAAGTTTTTAGTTAAGTCATTTACTGCACTTGTTCTTTTTGATACTGGTGCATCGCATTCATACATATCAAGGGGATTTGTGGATAAGTATAACCTGCCCACCAAAGTCCTTAGAACACCTATGTTAGTAAGCTCACCAGGAGCGGAGTATATGGCTAGCAAGGGATGTTTTCAAGTGCCATTGAGTATAGGTAGGCATGTGTTTCCCTCGGATTTGATCATTTTGGAATCACAAGGGTTGGATGTAATCCTGGGTATGGATTGGCTGTCGATGTATGGAGGAAACATCAATTGCACCAGTAAGTCAATTTTGCTTACCACCTGTAAGTGCGTCTAGTGCCACCCCTAGTTGGTTTTGGAGTATTGACGACAAGCCTAGTTGAGGGACTAATGTGTTTGTGAGAATTGTAGGAAAACACAGGTAGAAGTCCCTCATTGATTCGGTTTTACTACCAGAGATGACCCCTAAAAATGTATAAAGACATTGAAGACAAAGGTGGTATATGAAGATATTCACATTGAAGACTATGACAACAGAAGACACGTTATGAAGCCTATGGAACTCGAAGACTTAGATCCTTCGTAGTTCTTTTTTTATTCTTGTTGAGTCATAGGAACCACAGTACTGTTAAGTGGGGTCCAGGAGAACCAGTCAGAATGACTGAAGTGATGACTAAATCAAAAACCTATGTCTTCGAGTGAAGACAATGAGAGCGAATCTTGTCCAGAGCCGGACAAGTCAGCTTTGCTTGTAGCCCAAGTAAAGTTGCCATGAGAGTTCGAAATCTGACCGTTGAGACACGTGTCAGTTCCTTAGTGACCCAGGGTCATTTCGGACAAATCAGGTCGGGTTGCCAAGTGGCTATAAATAGCCCACCCCCACAACCATAAACGGTTGGCTGCTCAGATTTTAGTGCACGGCTTTTGTCGTTTGAGAGCAACCCACCTCGAAGCCTTTGAGAGAAAATTCCTAGTGAGGAGAAAAGCCCTAACCACCCAGAGCAAGAGTAAATTGGACGTCACTTGAGTCTTCTTGTCTGTGTGATCTGAAGACTTATTACACTTGAGGACTGTGAATCCTCCAGACGGTTAGGCGTCGCGTTCAGAGCATCCAAGAGACATTGTGGATTGCCAGTGAACGAAGTCTGTGAAGGTTTGGGAGTCTACCTTGAAGACTTACCAGAGTGATTGGGCGAGGACTAAGTGACCTTAGCTCAAGGAGAATACGGTGAGGACTTGGTGTCCTGAACTGCGTGTTCAGGACTGGGTGTCCGGGACTGTGTGTCCTAAGGTTTAAATACCTAGCCGCTCCAACCAGACGTACAGTTGTCACAGCAACTGGAACTGGTCCAACATATCATTGTCTTCAACGAGTCACTGGTTTCATCTTCACTTCCTTCCCTTGCTGTTACTTATTGTGAAGTCATTGCATGCTTGCTTTATCATTTGTCTTCACAACGTGAATGCATGATTTGTGTGGCTTCTTAACTTCTTCCCACTTGATCCTTATTACACTGAAGCTGTTTGTCACTGTGCTTTCACTCTATGAATACATGACCATGGCTGGGCTAGTGTAATCTAACTTCCGCTGTATAGTAATAGGCATAATCTTCACTGTTTGTCTTCAGAACTCCCAAGTTTTGAAGACTTTCATAAAAATCGCCTATTCACCTCCCCTCTAGTCGATATAACGCACTTTCAATTGGTATCAGAGCAAGGTGCTCCCTTGTTCTGTGTGATTTGGTTTAACCACCTGGAGTTTTAGCTATGTCGACTGCAGGGATAATCAAAGTCTCCGCTGCTTGCCCCGTCTTCGATGGAACTGAATATCCCTACTGGAAGAATAAGATGCGCATGCATCTTGAAGCCATTGATGTCGACCTATGGTATGTCGTTGAGAACGGCGTTCCCAAGGCTGGAGAAGGTGTCAATGCTGCTGATGTCAAGAAATTCGTTCAACTGGACTCTACTGCCAAGAATATCATCTGTGGTCATCTGACCAAAGGACAGTATGGCCGTGTGAGTGCCTTGAAGACATCCAAACTGGTCTGGGACTGGCTCTCCAAAGTTAATGAAGGCATCTCAACCCAGAGAGATCAAAGAATCAGTGTCCTTCGCAATCTCTTCAACCGCTTCAAGCGAAATGACAATGAGAATTTCCAGCACACATTTGACAGACTCACTGACATCACAAACGAGCTTCAAGCCCTCGGCGCCACTGAGATCACCAAACATGAAATCGTCAAGACGCTGCTGAGATCACTTGATAGTTCGTTTGACATCCTGGCCCTGATGATTCAAGAACGTCCTGATTTCAAGACACTCGATCCGTCTGACATACTTGAGAGGCTCAACACACATGAGTTTCAGCTTTCTGAGAAAAGAGATATCTACGGTCCAAACTATGGGCGAACTCGTGGCTTGAAGGCAAAAGCTGTCTCCTCATCTGAAGAAGAATCTGACTGCAGTTCTGATGATCCTGAAGACATTGGAAGAGAACTTGCAATGCTAGTGAGGAAGTTCCAAAAATTCACCAAGAAGAAAGGCTTCAGAACATCTTCACGATCAAGCTCAAGGAATGATGAAGCTTCTGCTCATGACTACAAGAACAAAACATGTCACAAGTGCAAGAAAACTGGACAATTTATCTCTGAGTGTCCACAGTGGGACAATGAGAACAGAAGGAAGAAGAAGAGCAAGGAATATGATTCTGACGACAAGAAGAAGAAGAAATACTCAAGGTCTTCTTCCAAGTCTTCATCAAAGTCTTCATCACACAAGAAGAGCTCATCTGGCAAGGCACGTGCGTTTGTTGGAAAGGAGATGGATTCAGAGGAGGAGTCCGCATCTGAGGAGGCAGAGGTGGAGTCTGAGGAGGAGTCTGATTCTGGCATTGCGAGTCTGGCTACAGCATACGTCGCCAAGTCCATCTTCAACACTGAAGACAATGACTGCATCACCGACACCGACGCAAATGACAAGAACGACTCCACTCCTACCTACTGCTTCATGGCACGCGGTGCCAAGGTAAACACACGCACTACTCGCTATGAAACATCTAGTGACGATGACTCTGAATGTGATTCAAAACCTAGCTACAAAACACTTGCTAAAATTGCAACTGAACAACAGAAAGCTATGGAACATATTCAAAAACTGTTAGATAGAAGTGATGATCTGTTGGGTGCTGAAATGACTCGATCTGAATCCTCAATTGAAGACATAATAAACCTTCACGTTAAGTATCAGGAACTTGAAGATCGTCATGATACTCTCTCAACAACTCATGAAAAGCTTTCCTATGATTATCTTCAAAGGAAGAAAGAACTTGAGAAATTGAGGGTGGCTCATGAAGATCTTCAAAAGGAAAATGAGTCACTTCGCTCCGAACAGATCAGTCCCGCTCAGGAAGGATTTGAACCACCATGTCTTAAATGCATTGAGCGTGATAATGCTAATTCTGTTGCTGAATGTTCCACTGCTACTGCTGTTGCAATATCTTCAACTGTTGACGTGGTAACTAACCCCTCTGCTGAGGATACCACTGCTATTGCTAATGAGAATGCTATGTTGAAGACATTGCTTGAAACAGGGATGTACAAAAGTCTCAAAGGACATCAGACACTATGTGATGTCCTCAAGAAGCAGATCCTGAATCGAAACCCTAGGAAAGAGGGTGTTGGATTTGTGAGGAAAATCAATGCAGATGGCTCTTACTGGAAACCTGAGCAGTACCCCAAAACCACATGAGTTGCTGCAAAGGAACTTTCAGCAAATCCATCCAACTTATCTGGCTTCACTTGTGCTAACCCCATTATCATTGATGAATCCTTTGATGCAAACTATAAACTGTTTAAGAATCAGAATGGTGAAGTGTTTGCCAGGTACATTGGTACTAACTGCAGGAATGGACCACCTATGAAGAAGATCTGGGTTCCGAAAAAGTGTCTGCAAAATCTTCCTGTGAATGTCTTCATGACACCTCACTTAAAGAAGACAAACCTCAGACCAAAGGCTTCATATGGTCCAAAGGCTTCATACAAACAGAGGACTCACCTGAGTCGCACTAACGCAAATATTTTGCAGGGAAACTATACCCAGGCATATGAATATGAGAGCGGTTCATCGAATCGTGTTCATGTGACCAAAAATTATTCTGCTTATTCCTATGAGTATTATTGTCCACCTGCTAGACTGTTTGCTAAGGCTTCAAAGCCAAAATTCTCAGATGCTGCACTTAGACTTATTGCTTCTAAGCCACCCTTGAAGATGTGGGTGGTTAAGAAAGCTTAACTCTCTTTTGCAGGGAAAGGTCTCCAGTAGAAAAACAAAATCTTCGGATGCTATTGCTGGGGACCTTAAAAATCTTGTAGGGCGCAAGATAAAATGCCTGAATGGCATCATTATGTACTTTGCTCCTGAATCGCATGCTACTCTCCCTATTAGTCCTAATCTGGATCTAAGTTTTCATAACCCACTGGTTCGTCAAATGTTTATGCTTCACAATTCTCTTCGTGAAGCCTATCCCCCTAACTGCACTGTAGGGTACGACACCAGCGACTTCAAAGTCTTCAGAATGGATTATTGATAGTGGGTGTACAAATCACATGACTGGCAGAAGAAGCCTTCTTATGGACTCAACTTTACGTCCATCCGACAAGAGCCACATCACATTTGCTGACACTGGTAAAAGTAAGGTATTGGGTCTAGGTAGAGTTGCAATCTCAAAGGATCAACACATGGATAAAGGCATGCTTGTTGAATCCCTTGGCTTCAACTTAATGTCTGTCTCAATGCTTTGCGATTTGAATATGATTGTAATGTTTGGAAAATATCGTTGCCTGGTGCTAATGGAATCTGACAAATCTCTAGTGTTTGAAGGGTATCGGAAAGGTGATTTGTACGTGGTAGATTTCTCAGCAGGACCACAACTTGCAGTATGTCTTCTTGCAAAAGCTTCAGAATGCTGGCTTTGGCATCGAAGGCTTGGGCATGCTGGCATGAGGAACCTCCACACCCTTGCGAAGAAAAAGCACGTCATAGGCATCGAGGGCGTCAAGTTCAAGAAAGATCATTTATGCGGTGCCTGTGAAGCAGGGAAGATGACAAGGGCAAAACATCCTTCGAAGACAATCATGACTACTACACAACCCTTCGAACTGCTCCACATGGATCTTTTCGGTCCCACTCACTACTCAACTTTTACTACTACTGCTTGCCTCTATGGCTTCGTCATTGTTGATGATTACTCTAGATATACTTGGGTACACATAATCCTTTACAAGACTGAAGTGCAGGATGTCTTCAGACGCTTCGCAAATCGAGCTATGAACAATTTTGGCGCCAAGATAAAGCACATCAGAAGTGACAATGGCACTGAATTCAAGAACACTGGCCTTGATACATATCTGGATACCTTGGGCATCACACATGAATTCTCAGCTCCATACACGCCACAGTAGAATGGCGTCGTCGAACGCAAGAACAGAACACTCATTGAGATGGCCAGAACAATGCTAGATGAATACAAGACTCCAAGAAAATTCTGGACTGAAGCCATTGATACTGCATGCCATACAATCAATCGTGTTTATCTTCATAAGCTTCTGAACAAGACATCTTATGAACTCCTAACTGGCAAGAAGCCAAATGTCAGTTACTTCAGAGTATTTGGCGCAAAATGCTGGATCAAGGACCCACACCACACCTCAAAGTTTGCACCAAAAGCACATGAGGGCTTCATGCTTGGATATGGAAAGGATTCACACTCCTACAGAGTCTTCAATCTCTTCCATCACAAAGTGGTCGAAACAGTGGATGTACGGTTTGATGAAACAAATGGTTCACAAAGAGAGCAACTGCCAAATGTGCTAGATGAAGTCCCAGCTAGTGAATCAATCAAGCTTATGGGAACTGGAGAGATTATGCCTTCTGAAGCTCATCCTGAAGAAGAACTCATCATCTCAGCACCTGATCAACATGAAGACAATGCTCAGCATGAAGACATTCCTCCAAACAACAACGCAGATCAGCAAGAGCAAAGTCTTCGCCCTATACATCCTCGTGTTGCAAATGAAGTACAGATTGACAAAATACTTGACAGCATCAATGCACCTGGTCCACTCACTCGTTCAAGGGCAACTCAGCTAGCAAACTTCTGTGGGCATTTCGCATTCGTCTCAATATCAGAACCCAAGAAAGTTGAAGAAGCCTTCATGGAACCTGAATGGATTCAAGCTATGCAAGAAGAGCTTCAACAGTTTGGGCTGAATAATGTATGGGAACTGGTTAAGCGTCCTGATCCACGGAAGCACAACATAATAGGCACCAAATGGATATACCGCAACAAGCAAGATGAGCATGGTCAAGTTGTCAGAAACAAAGCTCGTCTCGTTGCTCAAGGATATACTCAAGTGGAGGGCATTGACTTCGATGAAACATTTGCTCCTGTGGCTAGGCTTGAAGCCATACGCATACTGCTGGCCTATGCAAATCATCATAACATACTTCTATATCAAATGGATGTGAAAAGTGCCTTTCTCAATGGCAAGATTGAAGAAGAAGTGTATGTTGCACAACCACCTGGCTTTGAAAATCCAAAACATCCTGATATGGTATACAAGCTCAACAAGGCACTGTATGGCCTCAAACAAGCCCCTAGGGCCTGGTATGATACACTCAAATACTTTCTGAAGAGCAAAGGCTTCATACCTGGTTCCCTGGATCCCACTCATTTCACGAAGACATACGATGGTGAACTGTTTGTGTGCCAAATATATGTGGATGACATTATCTTCGGCTGCACCAATCAGAAGTATAGTGAAGAGTTTGGATATATGATGCAAGAGCAATATCAGATGTCCATAATGGGGGAGCTGAAGTTCTTTCTTGGTCTTCAAATCCGACAACAGAGCAATGGCATCTTCATATCTCAAGAGAAGTATCTCAAAGATTGCCTGAAGAAGTTCGGTATGCAAGACTGCAAAGGCTTCACAACACCAATGTCGGCCAAACATCATCTAGATCCTGACGACAATGGTAAAGAGTTCGATCAAAAGGTATACCGCTCCATGATTGGGTCTTTGCTTTATTTATGTGCATCTAGGCCAGATATCATGCTTAGTGTTTGTATGTGTGCTCGATTTCAAGCGGCACCAAAGGAGTCGCATCACTTAGCTGTGAAGCGAATTCTTTGATATTTGGCTCACACCCCAACTCTAGGATTATGGTATCCAAAGGGCTCAGAGTTTGATTTGGTTGGATTTTCGGATGTTGATTATGCTGGTGACAAAGTTGATCGCAAGTCTACATCAGGCACATGTCACTTTCTGGGACGATCACTTGTATGTTGGTCTTCAAAGAAGCAGAACTGTGTATCTCTCTCCACTGCTGAATCTGAATACATTGCTGCTGGATCTTGCTGCGCTCAGCTTCTGTGGATGAAGCAAACACTCAAGGATTATGGCATTCATCTGAAGCAAGTGCCACTTTACTACGACAACCAAAGCGCCATCAAGATTGCCAACAACCCAGTTCAGCACTCGAAGACAAAGCACATTGAAATTCGTCATCTCTTTCTTAGAGATCATGTTGTGAAGGAAGACATTGATATCATACACGTCAACACTGAAGAGCAATTGGCAGATATCTTCACCAAGCCCTTGGATGAGAATAGGTTTTGCAAGTTACGGTGTGAGCTAAATATCTTGGAATCCTCAAATGTCCTGTGATCAGGCACACATCCTAACACTTATGCATATTGATGACTTAGATGTGCAACACACAAAGTAAAGTATATCTTCAATCAATGAAGACATACATTCTAAGTGTGAATACATTAATGTGGAATTTGACTTCGGAGCGCCACGATAATTGTGCGCCGTGTCTGGGTCTAATACTTCCTATACGGTGGGTAACGCCACCACCAAACGTTCCATTTTGAAGTGTTTAACACATGGCGTTACCTTGCAATATCTTCACATTGGTTTGGCTTCGAACTTAACATATCTTCATGATTATCTTCACTATGATGATTATATATATATGCTCTAGTGTTCTGTCCTCTACAGCATTCACTTATAGCTATGTCTTCTTGGTTGAATCTTTTGAACTAAGTGAATGTGATCGGACCCTAACCTCTCTATGCTTTCTATCTCAAACTCTATCTCTCCAAGTCATATGCATTCTGTTGAGACTGTCGAATGTCTTCACTGTGTCCTTGTCAGCTGAAGACATAGAGACAACCATAAAAGTCCGTTTTTAATGCTCATTCCTCCACATAAGATCCGGAGAAGCAGGAACGACCGCCCGGCAATTTAGGCGTGCGTGGGACGTGGAACAAACCCCAAACTTCCGCTAACTGGCCACGCGTGCCTCAAATGCGAACCGCCAGGGGCACCTGCGTAATAGCACAGTGCCGCCTCTGAGTCTATAAATTCACACTTACCGCAGTCATTATCTCCTTCTTCCATCCTCGCACGAACCCTAGCGCCACCGCTAGCACTCGACGACGCCGGAGACGAAGCGCTTCGCTGCCGCAACCTCTCCAACGCCGTCCTCACGCCGACCGCGGACATCGTCCTCTCCGCCGTCGCCGTAGGTGTTTTCCGTCGCCAAGTTAGGGCACGGAGGACTAAACTACTCGGCATCAACTTCCTTCCGTCTAGCAGTTCCAGTGTGGTAAATAAAACTTCTTTTTACAGCCTCTTTTGATCTCTTGGTTCTATCACTTTCAACCATAAGAAGTTTCTCTTCACATCAGTTAGATCTCTCGCTGCATCTCATAACATGCCTAGTATATTCACTTGTGCTTCATAAAGTAGTTAGATTCCTCACTTGTACTGATCTATGGGTCCGTACAAATCTGGAACCAACTTCCTATCCATAAGTGAATGTCTTCGCACAATGAGGTCAATGTCTTCTAAACTGATTAATCTTCAAAACCTTCTGAGAATGCATATGACCTCTTCCCCTTCCCTCGCACCTTAATGCTATCACAGGTACATGTCCGTGGGAGAATCCTTCGGTTCTCATAGTCTGCATTCATTTGCAGAATTCCTACAGCATCACATAAACTCTCCTGAAGCCAGTTCCTGTTTGTCAAGAAAAAGAAAGCCTTTGAAGCCTTTGAAAGTTTTGAAGCCTTTCAAGTTAAAGTTTATGGCTTCAGTTGCAGCAGCAAGAAAGGGGGGCAGACAGAGACGTGAGGGAACTTCCAAGGATCTGCCTGAAGACTTGGCAGAAATGTATAAAACAGATCCAGAAGAGAGCTATGGGCAGCGCAAAACCCGAATCCAATGGATTCGACGCTATTGGGCAAAACAGTGGTTCAAATACCGCTTCGTCACCCAGGAGTATGCTGAAAAGAATGCTATCAAGAGTCCATGGGGGGATATCTTATACAAGAACCTTGTACCCAGGACCAGAGATGAAGCCATTGCTCAAGGCTTCTACCCATGCATGGTTCGAGGACCACAGCCTGATGATGCACATCCGTCGTCACTTCTCTGGTGTCGTGACGACAATCTCTTCAAGCGCAACTTTCAGTTTGCCCAACAGTCAGCGAAGCTAAACAAGAAGAAATTTGGGCTTGACTTCAACCCTGGTCCCTCCTCACCAAGGGCAGATGGCACACGCGACGCAGAACCCAATATCATCAGTCCGTTTGCCAATCTTGAGGGCCTGATCACCCACATCTTGGTCCAAGGGACTGCTGTGAATGACCCTCCAGCTGATTCTGAGTCTGATGAAGCTCCTGCTGTGCCGAAGCCAAAGCAGACAAAGAAACCAAAAGCTTCGAAGCCGGCCCCTGCCTCAAAAATCTCAAGGGCGAAGCCATTGAAAACTGCACCTCCTGAAGTTAGTGTGCAGTCTGAAGATGTATCCCGCATCTCCAAGCCCCTGAAGGATAAGGAGCCCCAGCAACACACAGGCAAAGAGCTCACTGTTGCTGCCATTCTGCGCAGTGAAGCCATTGATCTATCAAGCGATGAAGATCTGGGCGATGACGCACTTGAACAGCTCATCAAAAGCAAGGAGGAAGCGGAAATCTTCAACAATCTGCCTCTCTTTGATGTCGCCATCATCCACAGCTTCATCGATGAATGGTTTGACACACCAGATATAAGCTTCAATGATCTGCAGCTGCCTGTTGGACTCAGCGTCGCCTTCCAAGGCGCAATTGCTTCAGAACTGGCCATCGCTCAGCGCATGTTGAGCTGAAGCAGAAAATTGATCACGAGAAAGCTCAGTTCAAGAAGCACATGGCCAGTCTCGGCGTGCAGGAAGTGAGAAGCTTCAAAATCATGCTGCATGATCTCAAAGAAAACTTTTTGAAGAAGCGTGCTGAAGCTCAAGGCTCGCGTGAAAGGATGAAGTCATTAGCTGACAAATATGTTCAAGCCTACAACGAGGCTGAAAAGCGCAAGGCACTTGGGCGTCCAGGCATCAACCCCAAGATGGCCGCAAAGAAGAAGAAGCAGCCTGCTGTGAGTGAACCAGAGGCATCAAGACAAGCAGCCACTCCCATTGTCTTCCCAACTGCCATGACTGGCTCGAAGCCAAAGAGCCGGTCAACAGCTTCAGAGCTAAAGAAGACAAGAGCTGCAGAAGCTGAAGCCAGAAAAAGGAAAAGCTCTGAAGCCTCTTCTTCTGCCCCCAGTAAAAAGAAGCGCAAGACTAAGAAATCTAGGGCTGCTCCCACAGAGCCCTTGATGGTTGAACCCCTTTCTGTCATTCACCCCAATGCAGAAAGAAGACTAACAGTTCATGAGCCTGCTCCCACAGAGGCACCTGACGCTGAAGATATTCCAGCAGCCGACCCACTAGCTGCTGAAGACATTGGTCATCGGGACAATGTGCAAGGTGATGCAGCCCTTCCTCAGCTTGAAACAAGCGAACCCATCAGCATTGGTCGTCCTCTGACGCCAATGGCACAAGATGAGTCATGGGCGGATCGCCCTCAGGAGGAAGAAGACATTGAGGCCTAGCCCACTCCGACACCATAAGCATCGTCTGCATTCCGTAGGCTTCGCAAAGGTCCACGGCCTCAAGTCCAGTCTGCAGAAATTCCGGCTGCATTAGCCAAAGACAATGAAGAAGCACCTCCAGAACCCACTCCCTCGCTCCATCAAGATGCAGTTCCCCAAGAGAACATGCCTAAAGATGTCCCTCAAATTACTAACACTGAAGCCAATGTGGAGCCAAATGCTTCAGCGGACAGCGAAGCCACTGAGCCAGACACTTCAGTTCCTGAGTCTGCTGCAGGTCCACAATTTGACTATCACATAGAGCACAGGCCTCATGTCCAGAAGCCAGTCCCAAGGCTTACAAGGTTCCCAGGTCCTACATCAGCACCTGGCTCCTTTGATGTAAATAGCTTCAAGGTAGACAACACATTTTTCGATAGCTCCAAGAACCCCTATTCAAGGGAAAGGATTGTATCAGACAGGTTCTGGAGCTATTCACAGCGCAGCTATTATTCTTGCATCTTATACAACCAAGGTCGCATCTTCCCTCACAAGCGCCTTGAGGTTGAAGCTATTGCTAGTCTGCCATGTCTTGAGGAAGCTTTGGACTGCTTCAGGCAAGTGGGTCTGCTGCCGTTCGTGACTGATGAAGAGCACTGGAACGAAGAGCTTCTGCTTCAGTTTTATGCCACTCTCCACATCAAAGGCTACAACAGAGATCCGAAGACTTGGATCCTGGAGTGGATGACCGGAAATGTCCATCATGAAGCCAATGCATTTAACATCATTGAGCTCACCGGCCTGCCCACTCCAGGCGAATTCTTCGAGGAAGGCTGCCAATCACATTCTGAAGCTATTGAGAGTATTTTCCAGAGACCTGAACCCAATATGAGTCAGATGCTCTCAATGATGAAGCCATTGCCTCAGGATGCACCCTATCCAACTGAGTTCTTCATTGAAGACCTAGAGTACCTGCCCAGGACCATATATCATATTATCCGGCGGACTCTCTGGCCCATTAAGGGACACTCTCCACATGCCAAGATTGAGGGTGCAATGAAGACTCTCATATTCTATATCATGCATGGCAAATGCTTCAACGCACAGGATCTTTTCATACGACAACTTGCTGCGTCAGGCTCGGACTTATTTGGTCTAAAAATCTATGCCCCTTGGGTGATGAGGCTGATCAAACTGCACTCTACAATTTCGTATCAGCCCTCAGCCCGAAACCATCGCATCTTCCTGCCAGATGTGGATATCTCTGCTGAAGCAATATACCCTGAGCCTGCCAAGCAACCAATAAGTCTTCGGAATGCCGAACACCAGAGCTTCACGCAGAATGTTGAAGGTGTTGAAGCCATGTCCAGGGTCTATCCGATGGCTGGCACTACACGTGCACCAGCATCAACTGAAGCCACAGATAGCACAAACGCTCCAAGACCCAAGAAGCGTGCTCGTGTCCTCACTGACCGAGAGCTTCTCGTGGCCCTTCACCAAAAGCAAGATAGGCATCACGACTGGCTGAAACGTCAGATGAAGAGCCTCTTGGTGGATGTCAATCGTCTTCGAAACCTGGCCACCAAGAATGCCTTCGTTACACATGAGACTTGCCGTCGTACGTGGAAAGGGCTCTCAATGATCTGCACTGAAGCTGAACTTGAAGAGGATGGCTTCACAAAGCGCTTCAAATTTGACACCACACCTCCTAGGAGGGCTGTGATGCGCAACACACCGTCACTTGAAGACTCTGAGTATTCCTCATCTGCTGCCACTGTCACTGTGAGGATCATTGATGAAGATGATGATGCTACTTCACCACCACCTGCCTCAGCACCTCAAAGCTCAGCACCGCCAAACAACTCCACCGACCCTGCTGCGCCTGGGAACGCGTAGAAAACTCTATGTCTTCAAACCTTTTTGGTCATTCCTAACAAAAGGGGGAGAAGCATATGATGTTTATAGTCTTCAAGCGGGTCAACATGGGCGGGTGCCTTGTTTTGTTATACTTTGCTTCGTGTTTACAACTCTTGTTTTTGCTTCATTTGGTTCTTTTGAGTTGTAAACACTAAAACTCGATGGTCGTCTGCTACTTGTTTACCACTCTGTTTGCGAAGATAAATTCCGCATGTGCGACGATAAATTCCGCACTCATCTCATTCTGCAGACGTCCATTTTCCATTATGCATGTCATTATCTTCATATACTTTCACATGCATAGTGGATTGTCATCATAAGCTGAAGTTGATCTCCACAAGTACAACCTGCCATGTGCATTTGCATTCCAAAAGCAAATTAACTTATATGCACATCTTCAGGGGGAGCTCTTGCAACTTATGAAGACAATTCCTTTACAAACTTCGCACTTTATATTCCCCGTTGAAAACTTCAACTAGTTTGTCATCAATCACCAAAAAGGGGGAGATTGTAAGTGCATCTAGTGCCACCCCTAGTTGGTTTTGGAGTATTGACGACAAGCCTAGTTGAGGGACTAATGTGTTTGTGAGAATTGCAGGAAAACATAGGTAGAAGTCCCTCATTGATTCGGTTTTACTACCAGAGATGACCCCTAAAAATGTATAAAGACATTGAAGACAAAGGTGGTATATGAAGATATTCACATTGAAGACTATGACAACAGAAGACACGTTATGAAGCCTATGGAACTCGAAGACTTAGATCCTTCGTAGTTCTTTTTTTATTCTTGTTAAGTCATAGGAACCACCGTACTGTTAAGTGGAGTCCAGGAGAACCAGTCAGAATGACTGAAGTGATGCCTAAATCAAAAACCTATGTCTTCGAGTGAAGACAATGAGAGCGAATCTTGTCCAGAGCCGGACAAGTCAGCTTTGCTTGTAGCCCAAGTAAAGTTTCCATGAGAGTTCGAAATCTGACCGTTGAGACATGTGTCAGTTCCTTAGTGACCCAGGGTCATTTCGGACAAATCAGGTCGGGTTGCCAAGTGGCTATAAATAGCCCACCCCCACAACCATAAACGGTTGGCTGCTCAGATTTTAGTGCACGGCTTTTGTCGTTTGAGAGCAACCCACCTCGAAGCCTTTGAGAGAAAATTCCTAGTGAGGAGAAAAGCCCTAACCACCCAGAGCCAGAGTAAATTGGGCATCACTTGAGTCTTCTTGTCTGTGTGATCTGAAGACTTATTACACTTGAGCACTGTGAATCCTCCGGACGGTTAGGCGTCGCGTTCAGAGCATCCAAGAGACATTGTGGATTGCCAGTGAACGAAGTCTGTGAAGGTTTGGGAGTCTACCTTGAAGACTTACCAGAGTGATTGGGCGAGGACTAAGTGACCTTAGCTCAAGGAGAACACGGTGAGGACTTGGTGTCCTGAACTGTGTGTTCAGGACTAGGTGTCCGGGACTGTGTGTCCTAAGGTTTAAATACCTAGCCGCTCCAACCAGACATACAGTTGTCACAGCAACTGGAACTGGTCCAACATATCATTGTCTTCAACGAGTCACTGGTTTCATCTTCACTTCCTTCCCTTGCTGTTACTTATTGTGAAGTCATTGCATGCTTGCTTTATCATTTGTCTTCACAACGTGAATGCATGATTTGTGTGGCTTCTTAACTTCTTCCCACTTGATCCTTATTACACTGAAGCTGTTTGTCACTGTGCTTTCACTCTATGAATACATGACCATGGCTGGGCTAGTGTAATCTAACTTCCGCTGTATAGTAATAGGCATAATCTTCACTGTTTGTCTTCAGAACTCCCAAGTTTTGAAGACTTCCATAAAAATCGCCTATTCACCCCCCTCTAGTCGATATAACGCACTTTCACCACCCCAGAAGGAAGAAGGATCAAGTATGTATCCCGGCATGTGCCAAAGAGGACTCAAGTAAATTGCTTAACAGGAGTTGTGCAGGAGGAAGTACCAGTAGTGAAGGATTTCCCTGATGTATTTCTAGAGGAGTTGCTAGGCATGCCACCGGATAGAGATATTGAGTTTTTGATTGAGCTTTTGCCAGGCACAGGGCCAATATCTAAGAGACCATACAGGATGCCCGCAAAGGATTTGGAAGAGATTAAAAAGCAGATTAAGGAGTTACTGGATAAAGGTTATATTCGCCCAAGTTCTTCCCCTTGGGGATCGCCAGTACTTCTAGTGGAAAAGAAGGATGGATCGTTAAGGATGGTTGTTGATTATCGAGGATTGAATGAAGTAACCATCAAGAACAAGTACCCACTACCGATGATCAATGATCTGTTTGATCGATTGCAAGGAGCTAAGGTATTTTCCAAGATTGACCTGCGATCAGGATACCATCAGTTAAAGATTCAAGAACAGGATATACCTAAGACAGCTTTTGCCACCAGGTATGGACTGTATGAGTATACGGTTATGTCATTTGGTCTGACTAACGCACCTGCCTATTTTATGAACATGATGAACAAAGTGTTTATGGAGTTTTTGGATAAGTTCGTCATGGTGTTCATTGATGATATCCTGGTTTACTCGAAGAGCGAAGAGGAGCATAAGGAGCATTTGCATTTGGTATTTGGTAAGCTCAAAGAACATCAGTTATATGCCAAGTTTAGCAAATGTGAGTTTTGGTTGAAGGAAGTTGGATTTCTCGGACACGTTATATCTGGAGAAGGTATAGCAGTAGATCCCACCAAGGTTGACACTGTGACAAATTGGGAAGCGCCAACAACAGTTGGAGAGATCCGGAGTTTTCTTGGACTCATAGGATACTACCGGAGATTCATTGAAAATTTCTCGAAGATTGAAAAGCCTATGACGGAGTTGTTGAAGAAGGATACCAAGTTCATATGGACTGAGGAATGTGAGGCCAGCTTCCAGGAGTTGAAGAAACGTTTGGTTACATCACCAGTGTTGATTCTGCCAGATCAGACCAAGGATTATGAGGTGTATTGCGATGCTTCACGTCGAGGACTTGGAGCAGTGCTTATGCAGGAAGGAAGAGTTGTTTCATATGCCTCACGACAGCTTAAGCCTCATGAGTTGAATTATGCTACGCATGATTTGGAGTTAGCAGCCGTAGTGCACGCATTGAAAACCTGGAGACACTTTCTCATTGGAAACCATTGTGAGGTATACACGGATCACAAGAGTTTGAAGTATATTTTCACGCAGAAGGAGTTGAATCTCAGGCAAAGGAGATGGTTGGAGCTCATCAAGGATTATGATATGAGATTGCATTATCATCCCGGAAAGGCTAACGTACTAGCCGATGCGCTGAGCCGTAAAAGTCATGTCAACACCTTAATGGTGGGAGATTTACCAAGAGAGTTAGCCGAAAATCTTCGTGAACTATGTTTGGAGATAGTTCCGAGAGGCTATGTAGCAGCATTGGAGATTCAGTCTACTTTGATGGATAAGATCAGAGAAGCTCAAAAGACTGACAAGGAGATCGCTTCTATTAAGGAGAAAATAAGCAAAGGAAAAGCTAAAGGATTTCGTGAGGATGAGCACGATACCTTATGGTTTGAAGACCGTGTTTATGCGCCCAATGACCCGGAGATCAGAAAGTTGATTCTGCAAGAGGCCCATGATTCACCATATTCGATTCATCCAAGAAATACCAAGATGTATTTGGATTCGAAGGATATTTTCTGGTGGACTGGAATGAAGAAGGATATTGCGGAGTATGTAGCAGTTTGTGACGTATGTCAGAGAGTAAAGGCAGAGCATCAGAAGCCAGCAGGATTGCTACAACCATTGCCGATACCCGAATGGAAGTGGGATAAGTTAGGCATGGATTTTATTACAGGATTGCCCAGAACTCGTTCAGGCTATGACTCGATTTGGGTTGTAGTCGATCGTTTGACAAAGGTAGCTCATTTCATTCGAGTGAAGACTACCTATACCAGTGCTAAGTTAGCAAAGATATACATGACCAGGATCGTATGTCTGCATGGAGTTTCAAGGAGCATTGTATTAGATAGAGGAACCCAGTTTACCTCCAAGTTCTGGAATCAGTTGCATGAAACTTTGGGTACCAGGCTAGAGTTTAGTACAGCTTTCCATCCGCAGACAGATGGACAGACTGAGAGAGTCAATAAGATTTTGGAGGATATCATGAGAGCTTGTGCACTAGATTACGGATCTAGTTGGGACGAGAATTTTCCATACGCAGAGTTCTCTTACAACGACAGTTATCAATCCAGTTTGAAGATGGCCCCTTTTGAAGCTTTGTACGGAAGAAGGTGCAGAACACCATTATCATGGGATGAAGTTGGAGACCGGCAGTTGTTTGGACCGGATCTGATTAAGGAGTCTGGAAAGAAGGTGAAATTGATCCATGATAGGCTCAAAGTAGCCCAATCCAGGCAGAAGAGCTACGTAGATTCAAAACGCAAGGAGACAGTTTACGAAGTCGGAGACCGAGTTTATCTTCGAGTATCTCCACTTCGAGAAGTTAAGCGTTTTTGGAGTTAAGGGAAAATTAGCGCCACGTTTTGTAGGCCCATACAAGGTTTTGGAGCGTATGGGAGAAGTAGCTTATAAGTTGGAATTGCCCGAAGGATTTTCAGGAGTTCATGACATGTTCCACATTTCCCAGTTGAAGAAGTGCCACGCAGAGATGGCTGATATACCGCTGAGAGATAAAGTGCCGCTGGAAGCGATTCAGTTGGACAGTGATTTGACCTATGAGGAGAAACCAGTCAAGATTCTTGAGTATGCCAGCCGAGTCACCCGCAGCAAGGTTATCAAGTTTTGCAAGGTTCAGTGGAGCCACCACACGGAGGATGAAGCCACCTGGGAACGAGAGGAAGAATTGCTGAAGGACCACCCTCACCTATTTTCTAGCCAACCCGAATCTCGAGGGGGACATTCATCTTAAGGGGGGTAGGTTTGTAACATCCCAAATTTTCAATTTGGAATGTTATACACTAGATCATCATTGCATATCATATTTTGTTGTATTTTGGTTGATCCTAGAAATACTATGCAACTCAAGGACCCTCGGAGAGAGTTGGGGATTTCGTTATTTTTATATTTGAGTTTTCTCAAATTTTGAAAATAGGATCATTTGATTTGATTTATTTTATCATCAATTATTTCTATTATCAAACTATGAGAGAGGTAATAAATGACTTTCCCAAAACAAATAAATATTTCGGTTTTCCGTTCGGTTTTCCGTCGGTTTTTCGTTCGGTTTTTTTAGATTCGTTTTTTTATAGATCGGTTTTTCGGTTTAGTTAATTAGCGAGCGTTCGCTCGTTCGTTCGTTTTAATGAACGCGTTCATCATTTAGATCCAGATAACGAACGTTCGTTCGTTAGTCTGTTCGTTGTTTTTCTTTTCTCGGATTAAATCCGCGATTTTTCTGATCGCGATTCCTCATCCGATTTTCGTTCTAGTATAACTTTTCGCTCATTTATCGGAATCAGGCAATTCAAGCGCCTGGAGTTTCGTCTCGAAACCCTCTTTCCGTTTAACCAACTCAAACAAGTTTTTGCCTCTGTAAAAATTGCCCTACATCCAGAATAGTAAACGAAGCCTGTTTCTTTTGCCGTTTGTCTTTCGTTGCTTTGTCTGATTTGGTTCTTTTTGCCAACCGGAGTTCTTAAGTTGAACATTCTGGTTAGATCTCTTAGTTGAGTTTTACCTGTGCATTAGTTGAGTACTTATTGTATGCTTGTTTGTTTGCGATAGAGTACCCGGAGTGCGCCGCTTGCTACTTCGAATCGTTAGGTTTCCCGGATCATCAGTGATACGTCTCCAATGTATCTATAATTTTTGATTGCTCCATGCTATATTATCTACTGTTTTGGACTATATTGGGCTTTATTTTCCACTTTTATATTATTTTTGGGACTAACCTATTAACCGGAGGCCCAGCCCAGAATTGCTGTTTTTTGCCTATTTCAGTGTTTCGGAGAAACAGAATATCAAACGGAGTCCAAACGGAATAAAATCTTCAGGAACGTGATTTTCTCACCGAACGTGATCCAGGAGACTTGGACCCTGCTCCAAGGAACAAAAGAGGCAGTCACGAGGGTGGGAGCGCCCCCCCTAGGGTGCGCCCCCTGCCTCGTGGGCCCCTCGTTGCTCCTCCGGCGTACTTCTTCCTCCTATATATACACACATACCCCCAAACGATCAGAAGAGGAGCCAAAAACCTAATTCCACCGCCGCAACTTTTTGTATCCACGAGATCCCATCTTGGGGCCTATTCCGGAGCTCCACCGGAAGAGGGCCGTCATAACGGAGCGCTTCTACATCATCCTAGCCCCTCCGATGAAGTGTGAGTAGTTTACCTCAGACCTTCGGGTCCATAGTTAGTAGCTAGATGGCTTCTTCTCTCTCTTTGAATCTCAATACAAAGTTCTCCCCCTCTCTCGTGGAGATCTATTCGATGTAATCTTCTTTTTGCAGTGTGTTTGTTGAGATCGATGAATTGTGGGTTTATGATCAAGTCTATCTATGAATAATATTTAATCTTCTCTGAATTCTTTTATGTATGATTGGTTATCTTTGCAAGTCTCTTCGAATTATCCGTTTGGTTTGGCCAACTAGATTGGTAGTTCTTGCCATGGGAGAAGTGCTTAGCTTTGGGTTCAATCTTGCGGTGTCCTTTCCCAGTGACAGAAGGGGCAGCAAGGCACGTATTGCATCGTTGCCATCGAGGATAACAAGATGGGGTTTATTTCATATTGCATGAATTTATCTCTCTACATCATGTCATCTTGCTTAAGGCGTTACTCTGTTTTTAACTTAATACTCTAGATGCATGCTGGATAGCGGTCGATGAGTGGAGTAATAGTAGTAGATGCAGAATCATTTCGGTCTACTTGTCACGGACGTGATGCCTATATACATGATCATGCCTAGATAATCTCATAATTATGCTCAATTCTGTCAATTGCTCAACAGTAATTTGTTCACCCATCGTAGAATACTTATGCTCTTGAGAGAAGCCACTAGTGAAACCTATGGCCCCCGGGTCTATTCTCATCATATCAATCGCCATCACTTTAATATTGTTTTGCTATTTACTTTGCCTTTACTTTTTACTTTGCATCTTTATATCAAAAATACCAAAAATATTCTATCTATCATATCTCACTCCCGTAAGTGACCGTGAAGGGCTTGACAACCCCTAATCATGTTGGTTGCGAGTAGCTATCGTTTTGTGCAGGTACGAGGGACTTGAGAGTGTCCTCCTACTGGATTGATACTTTGGTTCTCAAAAATTGAGGGAAATACTTACACTACTCTGTTGCATCATCCCTTCCTCTTCGGGGAAAACCAACGCAAGCTCAAGACGTGGCAGGAAGGATTTCTGGCGCCGTCGCCGGGGAGTCTGCGCAAAAGTCAATATACCAAGTACCCATCACAATCCCTATCTCTCGCATTACATTATTTGCCATTTGCCTCTCGTTTTCCTCTCCCCCCCAATTAATCCTTGCCGTTTTATTTGCCATTTGCCTCTCATTTTCCTCTCCCCCCAATTAATCCTTGCCATTTTATTTGCCCTCTCTCTCTATCCTCTCTCTCTGTTTGCCTCTTTTGCCCGTTCTTGTTTGCTCGTATGGTTGGAATAGTTGTTTATTTATTACTAAACAGAGAACCTAAGACCTATGGATCCTCACCCACTTGCTAATCTTTTTAAGAGATCCAATTATGATGAACCAATTGCTAGTGAGTTTTGTGCACTAGATTATGTTTATGAGGTTTTGCCTGAAATTCGTGAATCTAAAAAGTGTGATGAATTAGTTTATGATGCAATTCACGATAGATCTTTGAATAAAAAGCATGATTGCAATGATTTTATTATAAATTATATTTATGCAAATTGTGCTAATAATATGCAAGACCCTAAGCTTGGGGATGCTAGTTTTGCTATGTCCTCTACTTGTTGCAATGATCATGATTGGGGTGATTCTTCTTTTGATCTTGAAAATTTATTTACTCCCCATGATGATTATGAGATTGATAATAGTGTTTGCAATAATACTGAAAGTGGGTTTGGAAGAGTGTCAACTTTAGATCCCACATATTTGGATAATGTTCAATCTTATGAGGTTTTTGATAAAAGTGGGTTTGAAGATGTCATGACTTTAGTTAATGTCAATCCCACTATTTTGAAGAGTGTCAACTTTGCATGCATGTGGATCATGTTGAAAATATTTTATGTGATAGATATTTTGTTAATTTGCTTATGATCCTACATGTAATTATTACGAGAGAGGAAAATATGGTGGTAGAAATTTTCATGTTACTAAATTACCTCCCGTTATGTTGAGATTGCTATTGTTTCTTTCCACTTCCTTGCATATTCTAGTTTTTGCTTGCGATGATAATTTGTTTTCCTATAAGATGCCTATGCATAGGTGATACGTCTCCAACGTATCTATAATTTTTTATTGCTCCATGCTACTTTATCTACTGTTTTGGACTATATTGGGCTTTATTTTCCACTTTTATATTATTTTTGGTTCTAACCTATTAACCGGAGGCCCAGCCCAGAATTGCTGTTTTTTTGCCTATTTCAGTATTTTGAGGAAACAGAATATCAAACGGAGTCCAAACGGAATGAAACCTTCGGGAACGTGATATTCACACCGAACGTGATCCAGGAGACTTGGACCATACTCCAAGAAGTTTCCGAGGAGGTCACGAGGGTGGAGGGCGCCCCCCCTGGGCACGCCCCCTGCCTCGTGGGCCCCTCAGAGCTCCACCGACGTGCTTCTTCCGCCTATATATCTCCATATACCCTAAAAACATCCGGGAGCAACATAGATCGGGAGTTCCGCCGCCAGAAGCCTCCGTAGCCACCGAAAGCCAATCTAGACCCGTTCCGGCACCCTGCCGGAGGGGGCAATCCCTCTCCGGTGGCCATCTTCATCATCCCGATGCTCTCCATGACGAGGAGGGAACTACTTCGGGGCTGAGGGTATGTACTAGTAGCTATGTGTTTGATCTCTCTCTCTCTCGTGTTCTTGATTTGGCACGATCTTGATGTATGGCGAGCTTTGTTATTATAGTTGGATCTTATGTTTCTCCTCCCCCTCTTCTCTCTTGTAATAAATTGAGTTTCCCCTTTGAAGTAATCTTATTGGATTGAGTCTTTAAAGACTTGAGAACACTTGATGTATGTCTTGCCGTGGATATCTGTGGTGACAATGGGATACCACGTGCCACTGGATGTATGTTTTGGTGACCAACTTGCGGGTTCCACCCATGAACCTATGCATAGGGGTTGGCACACGTTTTCGTCGTGATTCTCCAGTAGAACTTTGGGGCACTCCTTGAGGTCCTTTGTGTTGGTTGAATAGATGAATCTGAGATTGTGTGATGCATATCGTATAATCATACCCACGGATACTTGAGGTGACATTGGAGTATCTAGGTGACATTAGGGTTTTGGTTGATTTGTGTCTTAAGGTGTTATTCTAGTACAAACTCTAGGGCTGTTTGTGACACTTATAGGAATAGCCCAACGGATTGATTGGAAAGAATAACTTTGAGGTGGTTTCGTACCCTACCATAATCTCTTCGTTCGTTCTCCGCTATTAGTGACTTTGGAGTGACTCTTTGTTGCATGTTGAGGGATAGTTATGTGATCCAATTATGTTAGTATTGTTGAGGGAACTTGCACTAGCGAAAGTATGAACCCTAGGCCTTATTTCCTATCATTGCAATACCGTTTACGCTCACTTTTATCATTAGTTACCTTGCTGTTTTTATATTTTCAGATTACAAATACCTTTATCTACCATCCATATTGCACTTGTATCACCATCTCTTCTCCGAACTAGTGCACCTATACAATTTACCATTGTATTGGGTGTGTTGGGGACACAAGAGACTCTTTGTTATTTGGTTGCAGGGTTGCTTGAGAGAGATCATCTTCATCCTACGCCTCCTACGGATTGATAAACCTTAGGTCATCCACTTGAGGGAAATTTGCTACTGTCCTACAAACCTCTGCACTTGGAGGCCCAACAACGTCTACAAGAAGAAGGTTGTGTAGTAGACATCAAGCTCTTTTCTGGCGCCATTGCCGGGGAGGCTAGGTAAGTGAAGGTATATCTTTAGATCTTGCAATTGAATCTTTTTGTTTCTTGTTTTAGCACTAGTCTAGTTTATAAAAGAAAACTACAAAAAATGGAATTGCGTTTGCATCATACGCTTCATCTTTTTAATATCTTTCATGAGTATGATGGAAAGGAAAATTGTGCTCAAGTACTAGAAGAAGAATTACATAGAATTCTTGGCATAAAATATGTGAATGATGAGCATGATTGCAATGTTGTTAGTACGAATTCTTTGAATATCAATGATGCTAATGATATGCAAAGCCACAAGCTTGGGGAAGCTATGTTTGATGAAGATGATATTTTTTGTCCCCCAAGCTTTGATGAGCAAATTTACTATGATGAAAGCATGCCTCCTATCTATGATGATTATTGTGATGACACGTATGCTTTAAAGAATAATGATAACCATGAAACTTGTCATCTTGATCTTAATTCTCAATCATATGATAGTTATTTTGTTGAGTTTGCTCCCACTACTATTCCGAATGAGAAGAATTTTGCTTATGTGGAGAGTAATAAAATTTCTATGCAAGTAGATCATGAAAAGAATGCTTTAGGTGCTGGTTATATTGTTGAATTCATTCATGATGCTACTGAAAATTATTATAAGGGAGGAACATATGCTTGTAGGAATTGCAATAATATCAAGTTTTCTCTCTATGTGCTTAAAGTTTCGAAGTTATGCTTGTTTTACCTTCCTATGCAAGTTGATTCTTGTTCCCATAAGTTGTTTGCTCATAAAATCCCTATGCATAGGAAGTATGTTAGACTTAAATGTGCTAGTAATATTCTTTATGATTCTCTCTTTATGTTTCAATTCTTATCCTTTATGTGAGCATCATTGAAATCATCATGCCTAGCTAGGGGCGTTAAACGATAGCGCTTGTTGGGAGGCAACCTAATTTTATTTTGTGTTTTTTGTTTTTCGTTCTGTTTAGGAATAAATAATCCATCTAGATTCTGTTTATATGTTGTTTTATCTTTTAATTAGTGTTTGTGCCAAGTTAAACCTATTAGATCTTCTTGGAAGATAGTTATTTGATCTTGCTGTAATTTCCAGAATCTTTGCGCTCAGTGCCCGAATTGTCAAAAATCACCAGAACGTGATAATGTTGGAAATATGCCCTAGAGGCAATAATAAAAGTATTATTATTATATTTCCTTGTTCATGATAATTGTCTTTTATTCATGCTATAACTGTATTATCCGGAAATCGTAATACACGTGTGAATACATAGACCACAATATGTCCCTAGTGAGCCTCTAGTTGACTAGCTTGTTGTGATCAACAGATAGTCATGGTTTCCTGGCTATGGACATTGGATGTCGTTGATAACGGGATCACATCATTAGGAGAATGATGTGATGGACAAGACCCAATCCTAAGCCTAGCACAAAAGGTCGTGTAGTTCGTTTGCTAGAGCTTTGCCAATGTCAAGTATCTCTTCCTTTGACCATGAGAGCGTGTAACTCCTGGATACCGTAGGAGTGCTTTGGGTGTATCAAATGTCACAACATAACTGGGTGACTATAAAGGTGCACTACAGGTATCTCCGAAAGTATCTATTGTTTTATGCGGATCGAGACTGGGATTTGTCACTCCGTGTAAACGGAGAGGTATCTCTGGGCCCACTCGGTAGGACATCATCATATGCGCAATGTGACCAAGGAGTTGATCACGGGATGATGTGTTACGGAACGAGTAAAGTGACTTGCCGGTAACGAGATTGAACAAGGTATTGGATACCGACGATCGAATCTCGGGCAAGTAACATACCGATAGACAAAGGGAATTGAATACGGGATTGATTAAGTCCTTGACATCGTGGTTCATCCGATGAGATCATCGTGGAACATGTGGGAGCCATCATGGGTATCCAGATCCCGCTGTTGGTTATTGACCGGAGAACATCTCGGTCATGTCTGCATGCCTCCCGAACCCGTAGGGTCTACACACTTAAGGTTCGATGATGCTAGGGTTATAAAGGAAGCTTGTATGTGGTTACCGAATGTTGTTCGGAGTCCCGGATGAGATCCCGGACGTCACGAGGAGTTCCGGAATGGTCCGGAGGTAAAGATTTATATATGGGAAGTCCTGTTTTGGTCACCGGAAAAGTTTCGGGCGATATTGGTATTGTACCGGGACCACCGGGAGGGTCCCGAGGGTCCACCAAGTGGGGCCACCTGCCCCAGAAGGCTGCGTGGGCCAAGTGTGGGAGGGGACCAGCCCCTAGGTGGGCTGGTGCGCCCCCCACAAGGGGTCCAAGGCGCAAGAGAGAGTGGGAGGGGGCAAACCCTAGTCCAGATGGGCCTTAAGGCCCACCTAGTGTGCGCCTCCCCTCTCTTCCCCTCTTGGCTGCTGCCCCCTTTGCCATCTAGGGCTGGCCGCACCCCTTGGGGTGGAAAACCCTAAAGGGGGCGCAGCCCCCCCTTCCCCCTATATATAGTTGAGGTTTGGGGCTGCCATACACATGAGTTCTCTCCCTCTTGGTGCAGCCCTACCTCTCTCCCTACTCCTCCTCTCCCATGGTGCTTGGCGAAGCCCTGCGGGATTGCCACGCTCCTCCACCACCACCACGCCGTTGTGCTGCTGCTGGATGGAGTCTTCCTCAACCTCTCCCTCTCTCCTTGCTGGATCAAGGCGTGGGAGACGTCACCGGGCTGTACGTGTGTTGAACACGGAGGTGCCGTGCGTTCGGCACTTGATCATCGATGATTTGAATCACGACGAGTACGACTCCATCAACCCTGTTCACTTGAACGCTTCCGCTTAGCAATCTACAAGGGTATGTAGATGCACTCTCCTTCTTCTCGTTGCTGGTTTCTCCATAGATAGATCTTGGTGACACGTAGGAAAATTTTGAATTTCTGCTACGTTCCCCAACAGTGGCATCATGAGCTAGGTCTATTGCGTAGATTCTTTGCACGAGTAGAACACAAAGTAGTTGTGGGCGTTGATTTTGCTCAATATGCTTGCCGTTACTAGTCCAATCTTGTTTCAACGGTATTGTGGGATGAAGCGGCCCGGACCGACCTTACACGTACTCTTACGTGAGACAGGTTCCACCAATTGACATGCACTTGGTGCATAAGGTGGCTAGCAGGTGCCAGTCTCTCCCACTTTAGTCGGAACGGATTCGATGAAAAGGGTCCTTATGAAGGGTAAATAGCAATTGGCATATCACGTTGTGGTTTTGTGTAGGTAAGAAACGTTCTTGCTAGAAACCCATAGCAGCCACGTAAAACATGCAACAACAATTAGAGGACGTCTAACTTGTTTTTGCAGGGTATGCTTTGTGATGTGATATGGCCAAGAAGAATGTGATGAATTATATGTGATGTATGAGATTGATCATGTTCTTGTAATAGGATTCATGACTTGCATGTCGATGAGTATGACAACCGGCAGGAGCCATAGGAGTTGTCTTTATTTATTGTATGACCTGCGTGTCATTTAACAACGCCATGTAAATTACTTTACTTTATTGCTAAACGTGTTAGCCATAGAAGTAGAAGTAGTCGTTGGCGTGACAACTTCATGAAGACACGATGATGGAGATCATGATGATGGAGATCAGGGTGTCATGCCGGTGACGATGATGATCATGGAGCCCCGAAGATGAAGATCAAAAGGAGCAAAATGATATTGGCCATATCATGTCACTATTTGATTGCATGTGATGTTTATCATGTTTATGCATCTTGTTTACTTAGGACGACGGTAGTAAATAAGATGATCCCTTACAAATTTCGAGAAGTGTTCTCCCCTAACTGTGCACCGTTGCTACAGTTCGTCGCTTCTAAGCACCACGTGATGATCGGGTGTGATGGATTCTTACGTTCACATACAACGGGTGTAAGACAGTTTTACACAGCGAAAACACTTAGGGTTAACTTGACGAGCCTAGCATGTGCAGACATGGCCTCGGAACACGGAGACCGAAAGGTCGAGCATGAGTCGTATAGTAGATACGATCAACGTGAAGATGTTCACCGATGATGACTAGTCCGTCTCACGTGATGATCGGACACGGCCTAGTTGACTCGGATCATGTAATCACTTAGATGACCAGAGGGATGTCTATCTGAGTGGGAGTTCATAAGATGAACTTAATTATCCTGAACATAGTCAAAAGACTTTTTGCAAATTATGTCGTAAGCTCGCGCTTTAGTTCCACTTTTTAGATATGTTCCTAGAGAAAATAAAGTTGAAAGTTGACAGTAGCGATTATGCGGACAGTAGAAAGCTTATGTCTTTAATGCACCGCTCAATGTGCTGAACCCCAAACGTCGTCTGTGGATGTTGCGAACATCGGACATACACGTTTTGATAACTACGTGATAGTTCAGATAAATGGTTTAAGTAGAGGCACCAAAGACGTTTTTCGAAATGTCGCGGAACATATGAGATGTTTCGAGGGCTGAAATTAGGATTTCAGGCTCGTGCCCACGTCAAGAGGTATAAGACCTCAGACGATTTTCTTAGCCTGCAAACTAAGGGAGAAAAGCTCAATCATTGAGCTTGTGCTCAGATTGTCTGAGTGCAACAATCACTTGAATCGAGTGGGAGCTGATCTTCCAAATGAGATAGTGATGTTTCTCCAAAGTCATTGCCACCAAGCTGCTAGAGCTTTGTGATGAACTATAACATATCAGGGATAGATATGATGATCCTTGAGGTATTCGCGATGTTTGACACCGCGAAAGTAGAAATCAAGAAGGAGCATCAATTGTTGATGGTTGGTGAAACCACTAGTTTCAAGAAGGGCAAGGGCAAGAAGGGATACTTCATGAAACGGCAAATCAGCTACTGCACTAGTGAAGAAACCCAAGGTTGAACCCAAACCCGAGACTAAGTGCTTCTGTAATAAAGGGGACAACCACTGGAGCAGCATTACCCTAGATACTTGGTAGATGAGAAGGCTGGCAAGGTCGATAGAAGTATATTGGATATACATTATGTTAATGTGTACTTTACTAGTACTCCTAGTAGCACCAGGGTATTAGATACCGGTTCGGTTGCTAATGTTAGTAACTCAAAATAAAAGAGCTACAGAATAAACGGAGACTAGCTAAAGGTGAGCTGACGATATGTGTTGGAAGTATTTCCAAGTTTGATGTGATCAAACATCGCACGCTCCCTCTACCATCAAGATTGGTATTAAACCTGAATGGTTTATTGAATCTCGATCGTAGTGATACACATTTTCATGCCAAAAGATATAAGATAGTAATGATAGTACCACTTACTTGTGGCACTGCCATGTAAGTCATAATGGTATAAAACGCATGAAGAAGCTCCATATTGATGGATCTTTGGACTCACTCGTTTTTGAAAAGTTTGAGACATGCGAACCATGTCTATTGGTGTGTACGCATGAAGAAACTCCATGCAGATGGATCGTTTGGACTCACTTGATTTTGAATCACTTGAGATATGCAAATCATACCACATAGGCAAGATGACTGAAAAGCCTCGGTTTCAATAAGATGGAACAAGATAGCAACTTGTTGGAAGTAACACATTTTGATGTGTGCAGTCCAATAAGTGCTGAGGCATGCAGTGAATATCGTTATGTTCTTACTTCACAGATGATTCGAGTAGATGTTGAGAATATCTTCTTGATGAAACACAAGTCTGAATTATTGAATGGTTCAAGTAATTTCAGAGTGAAGTAGAAGATCATTGTGACAAGAGGATAAAATGTCTATGATATGATCATAGAGATGAGTATCTGAGTTACGAGTTTTGGCACACAATTAAGACATTCTGGAAATTGTTTCGCAACTAATACAGCCTGGAACACCATAGTGTGATGGTGTGTCCGAACATCATAACTGCACCCTATTGGATATGATGCATACCATGATGTCTCTTATCGAAATACCACTATTTTTCATGGGTTAGGCATTAGAGACAACCACATTCACTTTAATAGGGTACCACGTAATTCCGTTGAGACGATGCCGTTTGGAGAAACCTAAGTTGTCGTTTCTTAAAGGTTTGGGGCTGCGACGCTTATGTGAAAGAGTTTCAGGTTGATAAGCTCGAACCCAAAGTGGATAAAATGCATCTTCATAGGACACCCAAAACAGTTGGGTATACCTCCTATCTCAGATCCGAAAGCAATAAGGGATTGTTTCTAGAATCGGGTCCTTTCTCGAGGAAAGGTTTCTCTCGAAAGAATTGAGTGGGAGGATGGTGGAAACTTGATGAGGTTATTGAACCGTCGCTTCAACTAGTGTGTAGCAGGGCACAGGAAGTTGTTCCTATGGCACCTACACCAATTGAAGTAGAAGCTTATGATAGTGATCATGAAACTTCGGATCAAGTCACTACCGTACCTCGTAGGGTGACAAGGATGCGTACTACTTCAGAGTGGTACGGTGATCCTGTCTTGAAGGTCATGTTGCTAGACAACAATGAACCTACGAGCTATGGAGAAGCGATGGTGGGCCCATATTCCGACAAATGGTTAGAAACCATGAAATCCGAGATAGGATCCATGTATCAGAACAAAGCATGGACTTTGGTGGACTTGCCCGATGATCGGCAAGCCATTGAGATAAATGGATCTTTAAAGAAGAAGACGGACGTGGATGGTAATGTCACCATCTATGAAGCTCGACTTGTGGCGAAGAGTCTTTCACAAGTTCAAGGAGTTGACTACGATGAGATTTTCTCATCCGTAGCGATGCTTAAAGTCCGTCGGATTCATGTTAGCATTAGCTGCATTTATGAAATCTGGCAGATGGATGTCAAAACGAGTTTCCTTACCAGTCGTAAGGAAAGGTTGTATGTGATACAATCAGAAAGGTTTTGTCGATCCTGAGGATGTTAAAAGGTATGCTAGCTCTAGCGATCCTTCCATGGACTGGGGTAAGCATCTCGGAGTTGGAATGTACGCTTTGATGAGATGATCAAAGATTTTGGGTTTATATAAAGTTTATGAGAAACTTGTATTTCCAAAGAAGTGAGTAGGAGCACTATAGAATTTCTGATGAGTATATGTTGTTGACATATTGATGATCAGAAATGACGTAGAATTTCTGGAAAGCATATAGGGTTATTTTGAAAGTGTTTTTCAATGGAAAGCCTGGATTAAACTACTTGAACATTGAGCATCAAGATCTATAAGGATAGATCAAAATGCTTAATAATACTTTCAAATGAGCACATACCTTGACATGATCTTGAAGGTGTTCAAGATGGAACAGTCAAAGAAGGAGTTCTTGCCTGAGTGGTAAGGTACAAAGTTAAGACTTAAAGCTCGACCACGGCAGAAAAGAGAGAAAGGACGAAGGTCGTCCCCTATGCTTCAGACGTAGGCTCTATAGTATGTTGTGCTGTGTACCGCACCTGAAGTGTGCCTTGCCATGAGTCAGTCAAGGGGTACAAGAGTGATCCAAGAATGGCTCACAGGAGAGCGGTCAAAGTTATCCTTAGTAACTAGTGGACTAAGGAATTTTCTCGATTATGGAGGTGGTAAAAGAGTTTGTCGTAAAGGGTTACGTCGATGCAAGCTTGACACCTATCCGGATAGCTCTGAGTAGAGATACCGGATACATATAATGGAGCAACAATTTAGAATAGCTCCAAGTAGAACAGTTATTTGGATTAGCTCCAAATAGAGCGTGGTAGCTACATCTAGGAGATGCCATAGAGATTTGTAAAACACACACGGATCTGAAAGGTTCAGACCCGTTGACTAAAACCTCTCTCACAAGCAACATGATCAAACCTAAACCTCATTGAGTGTTAATCACATAGTGATGTGAACTAGACTACTGATTCTAGTAAACTCTTGGGTGTTAGTCACATGGCGATGTGACCTGTGAGTGTTAATCACATGGCGATGTGAACTAGATTATTGACTCTAGTGCAAGTGGGAGACTGTTGGAAATATGCCCTCGAGGCAATAATAAAAGTATTATTATTATATTTCCTTGTTCATGATAATTGTCTTTTATTCATGCTATAACTGTATTATTCGGAAATCGTAATACACGTGTGAATACATAGACCACAATATGTCCCTAGTGAGCCTCTAGTTGACTAGCTCATTGTGATCAACAGATAGTCATGGTTTCCTGGCTATGGACATTGGATGTTGTTGATAACGGGATCACATCATTAGGAGAATGATGTGATGGACAAGACCCAATCCTAAGCCTAGCACAAAAGGTCGTGTAGTTCGTTTGCTAGAGCTTTGCCAATGTCAAGTATCTCTTCCTTTGACCATGAGAGCGTGTAACTCCTGGATACCGTAGGAGTGCTTTGGGTGTATCAAACGTCACAACGTAACTGGGTGACTATAAAGGTGCACTACAGGTATCTCCGAAAGTATCTATTGTTTTATGCGGATCGAGACTGGGATTTGTCACTCCGTGTAAACGGAGAGGTATCTCTGGGCCCACTCGGTAGGACATCATCATATGCACAATGTGACCAAGGAGTTGATCACGGGATGATGTGTTACGGAACGAGTAAAGTGACTTGCCGGTAACGAGATTGAACAAGGTATTGCATACCGACGATCGAATCTCGGGCAAGTAACATACCGATAGACAAAGGGAATTGAATACGGGATTGATTAAGTCCTTGACATCGTGGTTCATCCGATGAGATCATCGTGGAACATGTGGGAGCCATCATGGGTATCCAGATCCCGCTGTTGGTTATTGACCGGAGAACGTCTCGGTCATGTCTGCATGTCTCCCGAACCCGTAGGGTCTACACACTTAAGGTTCGATGACGCTAGGGTTATAAAGGAAGCTTGTATGTGGTTACCGAATGTTGTTCGGAGTCCCGGATGAGATCCCGGACGTCACGAGGAGTTCCGGAATGGTTCGAAGGTAAAGATTTATATATGGGAAGTCCTGTTTTGGTCACCGGAAAAGTTTCAGGTGATATCGGTATTGTACCGGGACCACCGGGAGGGTCCTGGGGGTCCACCAAGTGGGGCCACCTGCCCCAGAAGGCTGCGTGGGCCAAGTGTGGGAGGGGACCAGCCCCTAGGTGGGCTGGTGCGCCCCCCACAAGGGGTCCAAGGCGCAAGAGAGAGTGGGAGGGGGCAAACCCTAGTCCAGATGGGCCTTAAGGCCCACCTAGTGTGCGCCTCCCCTCTCTTCCCCTCTTGGCCGCCACCCCCTTTGCCATCTAGGGCTGGCCGCACCCCTTGGGGTGGGAAACCCTAAAGGGGGCGCAGCCCCCCCTTCCCCCTATATATAGTTGAGGTTTGGGGCTGCCATACACATGAGTTCTCTCCCTCTTGGTGCAGCCCTACCTCTCTCCCTACTCCTCCTCTCCCATGGTGCTTGGCGAAGCCCTGCGGGATTGCCACGCTCCTCCACCACCACCACGCCGTTGTGCTGCTACTGGATGGAGTCTTCCTCAACCTCTCCCTCTCTCCTTGCTGGATCAAGGCGTGGGAGACGTCACCGGGTTGTACGTGTGTTGAACACGGAGGTGCCGTGCGTTCGGCACTTGATCATCGGTGATTTGAATCACGACGAGTACGACTCCATCAACCCTGTTCACTTGAACGCTTCCGCTTAGCGATCTACAAGGGTATGTAGATGCACTCTCCTTCTTCTCGTTGCTGGTTTCTCCATAGATAGATCTTGGTGACACGTAGGAAAATTTTGAATTTCTGCTACGTTCCCCAACAGATAAAATAGTGATTCCAATTGCTGCTGATCAATAAACAAATTTCCAGGTCGTCTAATTTTGGTAGAATTTTTTGGATTCCAGAAGTTTGCGTTAGTAACAGATTACTACAGACTGTTCTGTTTTTGAGAGATTCTGTTTTGCGTGTGTTGTTTGCTTATTTTGATGAATCTATGGCTAGTAAAATAGTTTATAAACCATAGAGAAGTTGTAATACAGTAGGTTTAACACCAATACAAATAAAGAACAAGTTCACTACAGTACCTTAAAGTAGTCTTTTGTTTTCTTTCTCTAACGGAGCTCACGAGATTTCTATTGAGTTTTGTGTTGTGAAGTTTTCAAGTTTTGGGTGAATTCTTTTGATGGATTATGGAACAAGGAGTGGCAAGAGCATAAGCTTGGGGATGCCCATGGCACCCCCAAGATAATCCAAGGACACCAAAAAGTCAAATCTTGGGGATGCCCCGGAAGGCATCCCCTCTTTCGTCCACTTCCATCGGTAATTTACTTGGAGCTATATTTTTATTCACCACATGATATGTGTTTTTCTTGGAGCGTCTTGTATTATTTGTGTCTTTGCTTGTTAGTCTACCACAATCATCCTTTTTGTACACACCTTTTGAGAGAGCCATGTATGAATTGAAATGTGTTAGAATACTCTATGTGCTTCACTTATATCTTTTGAGCTTGATAGTTTACTCTATGTGCTTCACTTATATCTTTTTGAGCGTGATAATTTTTGCTCTAGTGCTTCACTTAGATCTTTTAGAGCACGGTGGTGGTTTGTTTTAAATAAACTTGATCTCTCATGCTTCATTTAGATTATTTTGAGAGTCGTTAATAGCATGGTAATTTTCTTAATGTTAATATACTTGGTATTCAAGATATGTGAAACTTTCTTTTTAGTGGGTTGAATACTAAGATAAGTTTGATGCTTGATAATTGTTTTGAGATATGGAGGTGATAATATCATAGTCGTGCTAGTTGAGTAGTTGTGAATTTGAGAAATACTTGTGTTGAAGTTAGCAAATCCCGTAGCATGCACGTATGGTTAAAGTTGTGTAACAAATTTGAAACATGAAGTGTACTTGGCTTGTGCATCCTTATGAGTGGCGGTCGGGGACGAGCGATGGTCTTTTCCTACCAATCTATCCCCCTAGGAGCATGCGCGTAGTACTTGATTTTTGATGACTTCTAAATTTTTGCAATAAGTATATGAGTTCTTTTGACTAATGTTGAGTCCATGGATTATACGCACTTTTACCTTTCCGCCATTTGCTAGCCTCTTCGATACCGTGCATTGCCCTTTCTCACATTGAGAGTTGGTGCAAACTTCGCCGGTGCATCCAAACCCTGTGATATGATACGCACTTTCACACATAAACCTCCCTATATCTTCCTCAAAACAGCCACCATACCTACCTATCATGGCATTTCCATAGCCATTCCGAGATATATTGCCATGCAACTTCCACCCATCATCATCATCATGACATGCTTTACTTTTGTCATATTGCCATTGCATGATCTTGTAACCGGAGGTCTAGCCCAGAATTGTTGTTTTTTGCCTATTTCAGTGTTTCGGAGAAACAGAATATCAAACAGAGTCCAAACAGAATAAAATCTTCGGGAATGTGTTTTTCTCACCGAACGTGATCCAGGAGACTTGGACCCTACTCCAAGGAACAAAAGAGGCGGTCACGATGGTGGGGGCGCGCCCCCCTAGGGCGTGCCCCCTGCCTCATGGGCCCCTCGTTGCTCCTCCGGCATACTTCTTCCTCCTATATATACACACGTACCCCCAAACGATCAGAAGAGGAGCCAAAAACCTAATTCCACCGCCGCAACTTTCTGTATCCACGAGATCCCATCTTGGGACCTGTTCCGGAGCTCCGCCGGAAGAGGGCTGTCATCACGGAGGGCTTCTACATCATCCTAGCCCCTCCGATGAAGTGTGAGTAGTTTACCTCAGACCTTCGGGTCCATAGTTAGTAGCTAGATGGCTTCTTATCTCTCTTTGAATCTCAATACAAAGTTCTCCCCCTCTCTCGTGGAGATCTATTCGATGTAATCTTCTTTTTGCGGTGTGTTTGTTGAGATCGATGAATTGTGGGTTTATGATCAAGTCTATCTATGAATAATATTTGAATCTTCTCTGAATTCTTTTATGTATGATTGGTTATTTTTTTGCAAGTCTCTTCGAATTATCCGTTTGGTTTGGCCAACTAGATTAGTAGTTCTTGCCATGGGAGAAGTGCTTAGCTTTGGGTTCGATCTTGGGGTGTCCATTCCCAGTAACAGAAGGGGCAGCAAGGCACGTATTGCATCGTTACCATCAAGGATAACAAGATGGGGTTTATTTAATATTGCATGAATTTATCTCTCTGCATCATGTCATCTTGCTTAAGACATTACTCTGTTTTTAACTTAATACTCTAGATGCATGCTGGATAGAGGTCGATGAGTGGAGTAATAGTAGTAGATGCAAAATCGTTTTGGTCTACTTGTCATGGACGTGATGCCTATATACATGATCATGCCTAGATATTCTCATAATTATGCTCAATTTTGTCAATTGCTCAACAGTAATTTGTTCACCCACCGTAGAATACTTATGCTCTTGAGAGAAGCCACTAGTGAAACCTATGGCCCCCGGGTCTATTCTCATCATATCAATCTCCATCACTTTAATATTGTTTTGCTATTTACTTTGCCTTTACTTTTTACTTTGCATATTTATATCAAAAATACCAAAAATATTCGATCTATCAGATCTCACTCTCGTAAGTGACCGTGAAGGGCTTGACAACCCCTAATCGCGTTGGTTGTGAGTACCTATCGTTTTGTGCAGGTACGAGGGACTTGAGCGTGGCCTCCTACTGGATTGATACCTTGGTTCTCAAAAACTGAGGGAAATACTTACGCTACTCTGCTGCATCGTCCCTTCCTCTTCAGGGAAAACCAACGCAAGCTCAAGACGTAGCAATCAGCAAGGCAAGTAACACTTTGATCATACCTCCTACTACCCAGTTTTTATTGCATTAGATCAACCCTCACACATTGCATGATTAGGATCTAATTAAATTGTGGGTTTGGGAAGTAGTTGAGGTAGTACCTATTACCTGTTTATTATCAAACCTTTGGGAGTTATTTCTACGTTTGCTTATGCCATGCTATGCTAGTAGACGTGGATTGGGTGAGTGAAATCCATGACAGATGTGAGTTTGTTAAATCAATGGTTTTATCTAAGGTGGCAACTTAAATACACATCTGGGTGGATTGAGGCACCTAGGTATTCCAGCGATTGCCTGTTTTCTTTTGGACCGCCACCCAGGCTCAAAGAGACCATGAGATTATTCATGCTAGAAACTTCCGCGTGTGCAGCCACAAGCTACTATGGGCTCTAGCATAGTTGACTAAGTTGTGCGAACTCTTACAGTGGTAGACTAGCAGATGTAGGGGAAAGTAGGTGTAACAGTCTATCCGATCTTAAGGTGCTAGCGCTTCTGAAAAACTATGTCTCGGTCATCCGTTTCTCAAACACCATGTAGTGCGAGAATCCCAACGAAGGAGATCGAGTCTTGTGGAGAAAAGTGCGCAAACCTCTGCAGAGTGTATAAACTAATCATGGTTAGCCGTGTCCCCGGTTATGGACATCTTGAGTATCTAGTACTTGGATTATCATGTGAATCTCATCATGTTACTCTAATTAATTTGTTGGGTTTTAATGTTGATGTTTAATTGGGATTGAGAGCGTGTCTACACTCTCAATGTTTAACAACCACCATGATAGTTAAATAAAATTTATTCCTTTGCAGTAGGGAAAAATTGGCTTTACGCAAAACTGTAACCATAAAGCTTTCCACCAGCCAAATATGCATATAAAATAGCCTTATTCTTTCATTGCTCTCTATGTGTTACATTGCCAGCATATTCCATGTGCTGACTCGTTTCGGGCTGCAACGTTCGTGTTGCAAACTTTTCAGACGACGAGTAAGGTGCCTTTTAGGTCGTGGTTCTATACTCAGTGATGCCGTTGGAGTTGATGGACTCACTTATCTTCCAAACCTTCCGCTGTTATCGTTATTAGATGGCTTTAAGCCATATTTATTGTAATAAGTTCTCTTTTGAGACTCGATGTAATAAGTGTGTGATTGCTACTCTGTTATAAATCCTTCAAGTACTGTGTGGTGTCAGCATTACTGATCCAGGGATGACACATGAGCACATAGATTGGACCGTTTAAGGTCTGGTCGCTACATATATTTACCAATGCATTAATTGCAATGCATGCATGCATAAAGTACATGCATTGGTCAATTTTTTCTTAATACTTGATTGCAATGATTTAATGCACCTTGGAATCTGAACATATGATGGGGAACAACCAAATTGAGCCTTATAAAATGGAAAAATTAAAACTTTAAGATAAGCCCTATAAACCGGAAAGAAGGAAGTATATGATATACTTTAAGATATGATGCATCGATTACCCTTTTATATCCACTCCCTCCGTTTCTAACAGAAGTCATTTTAGAGATTTCAATACAAACTACATACGGATGTATATGGACATACTTTAGAATGTAGATTCACTCATTTTGCTCCGTATGTAGTCCCTTACTTGAACGGAGGGAGTAGCACAAAACACATTAAATGTGATACAGGTCATTGTAGAACTTGTAGCTGAGTATGTATTTAATGTGCCATATTTATATACTTCTAGACAAAATTTTAGAGATTTCAATGCGGACTGCATACGGAGCAAAATGAGTGAATCTACACTATAAAATATGTCTATATACATTCGTATATACTAGTCTTTATTGAAATCTCTAAAAGAAACAGAGGGAGTAAAACAAAACACATTAAATGTGATATAAGTCATTGAAGTCTAGAAGTCTATATATGGCACATCATTTCATGCCATTCCATATCCTTTTGACACTTTTTTAAAGGCTTGATTGACCCTTTGGCTCTCGTTGGAGCGTGTAATTCAAGAATGGATGGAAGGTCCGCTGCCGCTTGTTTTTTGGTGATGTTGGTGTTGTTCGGAAGCACTACATCTGTAGGTGTGTTCTCTCTTTCATTTTCCTAAACTAGATTTCCTAGGGCATGTGTTATTTCAAATGAAGAACCTTGAGAAATCTTCATAAGATTTCAAAATCATACTACCAAGAGTTTTCTCTAATATGATCTTGGTCCATGCACATTCTGTGTATTGCCTTGAGGCTTTTCACAACTTATCACTTGTACACAATGATGTAAAGATCTTGTTATTGCAATCCATCTCTCACTCTCATGGTATTTTTTTATTATGTTTGTGTATGCAGAGAAATGCTTGACTTCTTCTTTCAGTCGGCTGTTTGTTTGTACCAAGGGTACTTGCAAGTCTCTATGCCTGAGTCGTTTCGGTTTCCTTGAGCAGGTGATCCGCGAACATCCGTGCAGTGAATTTTTCTTTGGCAAGTGCACCTGCAAGGTTTGCGTTGATGGATAGAGCTTAATGGATATGCTAAGTGCACTTCATGTTATCAATAAATAATCCATTACATCGTGTCCTTGAATGACGTATGTTATGCATGTGAGTGTATGCTTGGGAAACAACATGGGGGACATAATGTATTCGAGAAACATGGGGGAAATAATAATATTTGATGGCATGGCCACACACCATTTGATAGCTCTGCATTTCTTAAGGGCTCATTCGGTTTGGAGGAAATCAAAACGTAAAAATTAAGAGTAGTATATGAATTTGATAGGATGGCATTTGTCATCTTAAGGAATTGACTTGCCTCATTCCTACACGCAAAATGAGCTTTGAGTGGATGTGTAGTTTTCTCCAAAAACAAAGGAAATTAGTAGTATTCCTACGAAATTCTTGTACGCATTTTCTACAAACCGAATGCATATATAGGAAATTTTCTTCCGGAATCCTTGTTTCTATGTTTTTCCTACGAAAATCCTCCAAACCGAATGAGGCCTAAGTGTTTTGAAAATCAAAACTATGGTCTTAATTACTTTGAGCTACACTAGTAGAAAACAGGGCTTTGGTCCAGGCCGGGTCAGCCCATTAGTCCCGGTTCAGTCCAGAACCGGGACCAATAGGGGCATTGGTCCCGGTTCGTGAGCCCAGGGGGCCGGCCGGGCCACGTGGGCCATTGGTCCCGGTTCATCTGGACCTTTTGGTCCCGGTTGGTGGGATGAACCGAGACCAATGGGCCTCGCTCCTGGCCCACAACCATTGGTCCCGGTTCGTGCCTCAAACCGGGACTAAAGATTAGACCTTTAGTCCCGGTTTGAGGCACGAACTGGGACTAATGGGGTTGAGACCTTTAGTCCCGGTTCGTGCCACGAATCGGTACTAAAGGTCTCATTTTCAAACTCTACCCCCCCTGGATCGCCTTTTCAGTTTTTAAAAAAATAAAAGAAAATGATGGAAATGTCAAAAAAATAAAAGAAAATAAGTTTCCCATGTGATATGTGGTCTAGTTGTTGGGAAAATTTGCAAATGTGAATTTTGACTTTATTTGCAAAATCTCTCTGAAATTTGTAAAAATGGGCATAACTTTTGCATGCTAACTCGGATGAAAAAAAATTTATATGAAAAATCATCTACTCGAAAAGTTACATCCGAATTTAACAGGACCCCGTTAAACATTTTCAAAATCCTCAAAAACCTAATAGAAAAAAAGTTATGGGGCTTTTAAGATCTAGAGTGAAAAAAATCGAAAAAAATTCAAACAGTGGGCAAACTGTGGTCAAACAATGGTCAAACTAATTATTCTAGAATATTAGTGTTACTAAATAATTAATTCAGTTATTTCAATTTTGGTCAAACTGTGGTCAAACAATGGTCAAACTAATTATTCAAGAAATATTAGTGTTACTAAATAATTATTGTTTCTTAAAACAATAGTTTTAAAATAAAACTATGAAATGTGTCACTTCATGCTCAAGAAAAATTCCTGAAGGTTAATAGGATTGACATCTTAGTATTGTCAGGAAAACAAGAAGTGCAGACTTGGAGCGAGGGAGAATAGAACCCGAAAGTTAAGCGTGCTCAGGCTGGAGGAGTGGGAGGATGGGTGACCGTTCGGGAAGTTAGATGATTTGGAATGATGAGGGGTGATTAGAGGATAAATTGAGAAGTGATGAGGGGTGGTGATTACAGACTAGAGGTTAAAATAATTCAGAAATTTGAAAACAAAAAAAATCAAATTTTTTTTTCAAAAATAATCATAAAATTTCCTTTAGTTCCGGTTGGTGCTACCAACCGGGACTAAAGGTGGAGCTCCACGTGGCCGCGCCCTTTAGTCCCGGTTCTGGATTGAACCGGGACTAAAGGGATAGGCATTAGTACCGACCCTTTAGTCCCGGTTCCAGAACCGGGACTAAAGGCCCTTATGAATCGGGACTGAAGACCCTTTTTCTACTAGTGCTATTTGGCCTCCACAAAAAGCTTTACTCCCTCCGTTTAGGTGTATAAGTCACTTTATGAAAATCAGGTACTCCCTCCATCACAGTTTAGAAGGCACAGTTAAATTTCCGTGCGTTTCCACAATAGACAAGGTTTAGGACGCATTGCATTTATTTCTAGTAGCTAATTAGTACTCCGATATACTATTTCTATATGCATGCATAGTATGAATGCTATTTTTTAGCCCATCTCACAACCAATAGATAACCACCTAGGTCCCAGAGAATTTCCAAGCGCGCCTTCTAAACCGTGACGGAGGTAGTATTCCCAAATCACCTAGGCGCCTTACATTAATTGTTTTCTTGTTTTTGTCCCATCTCGTTTGACTACTCACCCTCTTCTCTGGTTATTAATTAGGGGTTAATTGCTAAATAAATGACAGCACTGGTTAGTCAAAGGAATCAAGTCGGCCTGCATGCGAGGGATTTAATTCTTGCATGGGCTAGCCAAACATTCATTGTTGAATATTTGGCTGGTCATGGGGTACAGCTATTGAATGGTTTTCATGTTGATTTTTTTGCCTCGCCTAATCCTTAGCCACCTAGATTGTGGAGCTCCTCCTAATGTGACTTACTCCCTTCATCCGATGAAAATTGTGCATTTAGAAATTTCAGGAAAAATTATGAAATGGAGTAAAAAATGCATTCAAAAGATGCAAGTCACCATCTCTTTCCTTTTTAATTACCTAACCTTTAATGAGCTAAGTGCATGTAAAAATTAAAGAGATCATGCGTAGAATGTTATTGATCTTGATTACCGTGTGATGAGAGAAAAAAAATTCTACTTTAAAAAGCATTCGAAAGATAGAAGCACATTTTTTTATGGACAAATTTTAAAGTCAAATGTACACTCTTCACCGGACGGAGGGAGTACTATACACCTAGACGGAGGGAGTAGTATTTATCCAAAGTATTTTCTCTATCCAACGTTCTCGTTTTTCTAGCCTGCTCGGTTTTCTGCTTCTTCCTCGTTCGCTCCCGAGCCCGCTGTCACCTTGTGCGATTCCTTTGGTGCCAGCCGGCAGACGACCCGTCGAGCCACCTCGCCAATTAACTGAGGCGTCGAATCATGACCAGGCATAGTTCAAAAACAGTGAACAGCATGAATACAAAAGCCCAGGCAAACCAGAGTAACGAGCTTGTGAATGAGATAACAATTAGATTGCCTATGAGCTATGAGCTTGATTGCAGCATGCAAAGACGGGTTCAGTTGATGAGTTCAACAGCTGGTGAGCATAGTCATGTGCAATTCCATTCAAACTCCTGGATATGTGGAATATGTTTGGGTCGCTCCGTTAGAATTGCGATGAAAGGCCTTGATGATGGACTGCTCGAGCGCACTCATCCTTGATGGACACAGTGTTCTGTCCAGCGGCGCACTCCTTAGACGTAAGCTGAGCATCCAGCAGAAGAAACAAACTTTCTAGTATGCACATCAGGAAACAGGGGGGATACAAAAAAACATGACACTGTCAAGCATTACTGCTTTGCTGAATATCACAAGCGACCACACCATCTTCCTCCCCCTTGCCATGCTTCCATTTTGCAGAAATCAAGAAATAAATGATTACACATAACTTTTACAAATCAATTTTTACAGTTCACTATGCAAGTTCCAATCAATCTATCAAAAAAATCACATAAACTGCCTGAAACACACGCACTCACACAGATCACACAAATTCAGTTAACATTAGTGTCCTACCCCCACGAAAAACAAACGGTCAGAGTGCTTCCATATACACAACTCAAAATCGGCCTCTTAGCTTCTACCAAATCCCGCTTTATCTTAATCGTTCTATACTGAATTTTCTACCACGTGGCCGTCTAAACTGTGCAATCACTAGGTTCCCTCGCCCATGCTCTACCACCTCGCATCACAGGCCACTGGCTTACGACCTGAGTGGCCATTGTCATCGCGATAACTTTCAGTTTGTCATTCACTCATTTGTGCAACTCCAATGCCAGTGAATTTCATACCTCATCAAAAGAACAGAGCAGCATTGAACAGTACACAAAAACAGGGAGCACTAGATGAACCTTCACGTCCATCCTGGCGCCTCCGGATTAACCCTGTATGTAGACTGCACGGGAAGTGGATCCTTTAACATCAAGAAGAGAAGTCATCTAAGCTACAATTTTTTAACTTTCCTCCTTCACATCCATAAGATTAAGGCTAAAATAACTTAAATTAATTTGTAAATTACAAATCTATTGTATACATTTACAAAAAATACACACAAACAAAATTATGATGCAATAAAATTAATTTTAAATTTATTTACATGAACAGTAACCACGCACATAACCTGCTATAGTAGATAACTACATTATTTGCTACCGTGCCTCTGACTTTCCTTCTTTGTTTTGCACTAGATCGCACTGTAGCTTAGGTGACTTTCCTCCTTAATTTTAGAGGATCCACTTCCAACTGCGTGGACCTTGCTGGAGAACCTCCCTTCCGCCGTCTCCCGTCCACCTGAGCCATATCGTCCTCGGCGGGCTCACTGCCAGAGTCGTGGCCAGACTTGGTCATGGCGGAGGGGGCGGAGAAATTAGGAGAGGAAGTGGAGGAGACGGGAGGGGTGCAGAGGGGTTTTTGTGTGGGGGTGGGAGAGGCGCCGGCCATAGCAGGCCGATTTGACGTGGCGGCAGTGTCCAAGCGCGTTCAGGCCTTCGCATATCCGCCCTAAATATGAGTTGAATATGAGGGTTCTTGAGCAGCCCGGGCGTTTGGGCTGGTTATGAGAAGCCTAGTTGGGTGCGGTTTTTGCATGCCGGCTGTTTGCCTGTGCGATTGGGACCGATGTGGAGGGTCGGGTTGTAGATGTTCTTAGTGTTTTCTAGGGAACAGGGTAGGCACTCTGGATTTGTAGTAAGGCTGATCGTAATGGAAGTATCATAATTAGTATTATGCATGCCAACTAGGCAATTTAGATGATGTGGCATAGAATTAAATAAAGAAAGAGAAGGTTGAGTATCATATTATAATACCGTATCATAATAAATGATACACTACTATGTGTCATGCATGACAATAAATAAAGTCATCTATGATACTATTATATGATACTATGAATTAGAGAGGTAGTATCTTACACTAGTATCATATACATGATACACTAATTTACGATAATACCCATTACAATCAGCCTAAGATGGGGGAAATCGATCGCACAAAAGCAAGTGACTTATTTTCCCTCGTACGCACACTAACTGAGACTAAGCCGGCTACGGCTCTTGCTAATTTAGAGAAGACGACCCGGTGCCAATGCCATTGCATTCAGCAATCCCGGCCAGCAACAACGGAGCCTCAACTACGTCATTATGTGAGGTCGCAGCTGGTTGTTTGAAGAGAGGCACGTACTCTCCATCCTCGTCGTAAGAGTGCGAGCACTCCCAGACCCCGACGATCTCCACGGGGACGACGCTGGCGGAGCCGTCGCGGTAATAGACCCGGAGCTCGCGGGGGATCTCCCGGGGGTGCTCGAGCTGGAGGACGACGCGGACGGCGGAGCGGCCGGGCGCCGCGACGCAGCCGGGGTCGATCTCGCGCACGACGCCGAACCTGCGGCAGTTGTCCGTGGCGTGCGCGCCCGTCCGCTGCTCGGCAGGGTAGCCGTGCAGCGCGACGTGGGCCATGCAGCCGCCGGAGACGTCGAGGACGGTCCGCACGGGCACGAGCCTCACCGTGGCGCCGTCGAGCCGGAACGGCTGCCTGCGCGCGGCCGCCTCCCGGTCGCGGGGCGTGCGGAGCAGCACCGGGACGCCCCGGCAGCCGGGGGCGGGAGGGAGGAGCTCGAAGTTCTGCGGCAGGTCCAGCGCCAGGGTGCGGAAGACGAGGCGGATGAAGGGGCCCTGGTCGCCCGCGCGGCACGGCGGGGTGATGCACGCGTACGCGACGCGCCGCGCGTAGTGCACCCCCGGGCTGTCCGGGTCGCCGTTGAAGTAGAGCTTGACGCCGGAGTCCGGGAAGGGCGCGTGGGCGAGGCCCCGGACCGCGGTCGCCGCGGCGGGGACCTCCGGGCCCTTGAAGTGGCAGACGGTGGCCGGGCGGTCCGACTCGGAGGGGACCTCCAACGCCGTCGCGCCCTCCGGCAGCAAGGCGTCAGCGGGCACGGGCGGCATCGTGGGCGGCAGTGGACTGGAAGAAGCAGTGGGAGTGCCGGAGTGGGGTGGGGTGGAAGGCAGAGGAGTGGGAGTGGTGGCGGTGGTTTTATTGGCACGTTGGTTGGCGTTGAGAGGAAGGAAGAGGGCTGGCTGTCAGACGCGCGGAGAAACAGAGCATGAGGACGCGCCGCTCCTCTTCCTTCCACTTCTTCACCTCACCGCTTCTTCCAGTACGGTACAGTGGACCGGTCGTTGATCTGGTTATCCATGCTGGATGACTAGAAAGAGGAACATGCCAAGGTACCTTGTCCGCACCAACAACTTACAACAAACAAATTAACTAAACGGAAAAGGATGTCATTTTTATTTTTGATGAAGTCCAAAAAATTCATTCCTCTAAATAGCAGAGCTTATACAACGATGTCTATGTATGTACTCTACCACTTCTACTATACACATATACACACTAAGTATATAGATTGCCGCTTCTCTCTTGCAGCAGCATAAACGGCCGTCTGCCTAACGTTTCTGGAAGTTCAACACCTTGATGGAGTAGCCGAACACCAAGAAGAAGCCGATGACATACGCGAAATGCGCGAGCACGACATACCCAAGGAAATCGTGCTTGATGCCCATATTGTCCTCCAAGAATTGCTTCACCACCGTGGGGCTCCCGCCGGGGACCGACAGACGACTGGTGTTATCGCCAAACTGCGACCCGATGACGCCATAGATGGTCCAAGACACAGGGTTCGCCCAGTAGTACCACCTCCACCAAATTGGTAATAACTGCAACAATAACCAACCAACCATCATCACGATCCTCAGTCAACAAATCTAGTTAATTAATCGACACGCGACACAGGCAGGTTAATCTTGGCTTACTTACCGGTCTCGCAACGAGGAACCCAGCAAAAAGGTTCCAAAGAGGGAGTATAAAGGCTATGGGTATGTTTGCGAGCATGGAAGATGAGGTCAACGCCACCAGCATCATGCCAAACAATGTGAAGTAGTTGAAGCATGAAATTATAAAGAAAAGGAAATAGAAGAACTTTGCAACTTTCCACTCATATCCAATCATCACATAGATGGTGACTGTGTACTGAATCCCCTGCACGATGTTGTAGATCATCTCCACGCATGTCTGTACGAATCAAAAAATTGCACAATCTTTAGAATCATACCAACTTTGGAATTTGCACTCATTATATTTTGAATAGGATGGGCCCTTTCATCTACACAAGCTCAATGAATCTAAACAACAATCAAAACGTGTATCAAATTAAGACCGACTAATTACCTGAGCTAATGCATAGGATAATGGAGAGTACATCCCTGCCGCCTTTTCACGGTAGAAAACAGTTCGCTCGATTGACACAACAGGCTGAACTGTGATGCAGTTGGCAGACCCAAGGAAGAAGACAGCAGCATAAGTGGCTCCAAGTAGATTGGACAAATCTTGTGGTGAGTCTCTGCCCACAAATCAAACATATGCAAAAAAGCATTAGTGCCTCCATAGAAGCTAATATATAATCATTTGAAAGTCCAAACTACAGCAAAATAAGATCATACATTTTTGTCCCCTTCTGCCAAAACACTGTGCCAAATACAAGGCCATAGATCATCGTCATAAGAAAGCGCATGGCGTTGTGGGGTGGATTCTTCCAGTAAGATATGTATTGCTTCCAGAAGTTTGCAACACATTGATTGTAGAAATTCTGAGAATACTTCGTAGGAAATGAGAGATCTTCATAGCCAGGTGGGGGAACGCTTAATTCCTTTATAAGTTCTTGGTTTTTCCTGGTCATATTTGAGAAACAGGAACTCAATGTTGATATTAGAAATGAAAACAACTGTAATTTTGGCACAACATTTCAAGAGAATATGTACTTTTTTAAAAGGAATTAACAGCCAATGGATAAAAATAGTGAAGGGTTGCTCTCAAGTTCAACGAATGAGGCTACTTACCTATAAAGATCAGAATTAGCATAAATTTCAGCAAAATTTACGTTCAGGCGAGCCTCAGCTAAAGGGGAGCTAACTTCCAGCATCCATGTTGCAGGATTATATCCTTCTGTGATCTTTTCAAGACCTGGAATTGCCTGCAATGCAATGACAACCTCTTGTGTTAGGTTTTTCACTTTTCTACACCTACAAGGAGTTCAAGGCCTGTTAAGTCTTCAGTGACTTTTTTCTAAGCCCACTGGTCATATTTGTAAGCAGGTTATCCGTTCAATTGCAAATTAATACAAAACTTGCTGCCCCAACTCAACATGTAAACCAAGGAAACTGACCTCAAAATATTCAACTAATTTGTGAGAGTGCTGACCAAGTTCACCAGCATAAATAACTCGTCCTCCTCTTTTCATAAGCAGAAGCTATAAAAGGAACCAACAGTGAGTTATTTTCATTTTCTATATATATATCTTGTGTGTGTGTGTGTGTGTGTGTGTGTGTGAGAGAGAGAGAGAGAGAGAGAGAGAGAGAACCTCATCAAAAGACTCGAATATATCGATGCTGGGTTGATGGATAGTGCAAACCACAGTTCGCCCAGTGTTCACTGTATTTCTCACCGCCCGCATTACAATTGCCGCGGCTCTAGCATCAAGACCAGAAGTTGGCTCATCCATGAATATGATTGAAGGATTTGCTACCAGCTCCACGGCAATTGTCAGTCTCTTTCTTTGTTCAGTCGATAACCCGTCCACTCCAGGGAGACCAACCATAGCATTACGCAACACATCAAGCTCCACAAGAGTCATGACTTCCTCCACAAACATCTGCGAGAGTGAAGATTAATTTCTTTAGATGGAAGTAATTACAGTTTGAAGCTTCAAATATAAAGAACACCGCATCTTTACTTGAGTCTGAAACGTGGATTGAATGAATATACCTTTCTCGTATTTTCGTCGACATCTGAGGAAAGACGCAGCCAGGCAGAGTACAGAATGGATTCATACACAGTAACATTTGGTGAATGGATATCAGTTTGTTCACAATAGCCACTAACGCGGGCAAAAGTTTCTTGTCTTTTAGGGTAACCAGAGAGGGTGATACTTCCTTCAATAGATCCACTAGTTTTCCTTCCTGCCAGGACATCCATTAGAGTGGTTTTCCCAGCTCCACTCACACCAACTAATGCTGTTAGAACACCAGGCCTAAAAGCACCACTGATATCAGAGAGCAACTGGAGACGACTTTCTGTGAATCCTTGCTCTCTCATTTCCTGAAACACAAGTTGAGAGATTTTATGTTAGGCCTAAAATATTTTCCGTTCACATCTGCAGATAATGTTATCATACAGGTGATGAATTTATGTCCTAACACGATATGTGATTAGAAAGATAGGTAGGCTTACTGCAGGCATGTCCACGTAGTAGTTTACATGGTTGAAAGAAAGTGAAAGAGGCTGGAAAGGCAAGGTGATTTGTGACCGAGTTGGCCTATTTGTGGCTTCATCTGCAGAAATTGCAAGTGAAGATAGTGACTAATTAGCATTATTGTTAACGGCTTCAAGTGGCTTGATTAATAAATACTAGTACAAGGACTGCAGTAGTGTAATGAATACTTAAGAACTCACCTATAAGTATTGAAGTGTTTGTCTCATTCTCATTCTCCTCATCTGAAACTGTGTTTGAGCTGCTGCCAACTGGATGAGAACAAATCATATATAGTGTAAGTACCTTGCTCACTAAGGCTCCAAACAATAATGTCAACCAGAAGAAAAAAAATGGTACTCACAGCTCAAGTACGTAAGTGCCAGAAGGTACAGTATGTTGAATAAAATAGTGAATCCTACAATGGCTCCAATGGAAACCCAAAATCCCGAATCTCTAGTAAAATAGCCTTTGGCTTTAAGAATAGCCTCGCCTACTGTTTGTGCATCGATAGATGTATCATTGTTTGGCTGTAGTAAAAAAGAAAACGTCCAGCATTAGTTGAGATGTCATCACCTTTACAACACTAGGATATGGTGATCCCTTCACTGTCCGAGTTAGGAGAAACTAAAAAAAACAGGGTCCTAAGAAAAACTTACGTTGGCCCACCTACTTGAAAGGAATTCATTGACGGATATTGCATTCTGGCTGTACATCATAGGAGATGCCCAGTAAGCCCAAATCCACCATGGTCGGATGTCACCTATGCAAATCAAAGTTAAGGATGAAGAAGGCTTATGTTCATCCATGCAAATGAGATGCGGATAGCTGATATATCATGCCTAGCTTGTCATGACAGGGTGCTTACCTCTAGGTATGACAAATCCTCCAAATATGAAAATAAGAAGGATCACAAACATCCCCAAGGTGTTGGCCACAACCATTGATTTCAAAACAGCACCAAGAAATCGGAACAGACCCATTGCCATTTGGTGAGTAGCGAAAAAAGCTAAAAGCATACGAAAGAACCTGCAATGAGCAAATAGATGAATAATAGAGTTATGAATTCAAAACTTAAATGCAAAAGTTGAAGTGGGCACAAGGATGATACGCGGATCTATACCTTCCTGCAGCAGGTGCAAAGCCCATTACATAGTACGTGAGGACGACCCATACTATGGACTCCACAAGCGAAACAGGAACTTTTGTGATGATGTTTACCACTCCAATGGTCCATGGAGGAAAGAACAAGAAATCCCTCTGTTTGTAGAACGTAGGAAGCATTTTAATAGTAAATTGTAGCTCAGCAAACCCATTGAATAAGACGGTCATTAAACTGAAAGTCAAAGCACCAAAGAATTTGCTGCTGTCAGAAAACTGCCCATATGGCATCTTTGTTCTGAGGAACACAGTCATGGCAATAAGCCCAAGGATGACCAACTGGGCAACCTTGAAGATGTAGATGAAGGAGTTGCGCTTCATCAATAACTTCTCTCTTGACAAAACTGTCTTGAATGACTCCCAGCTGGATTGCCCATACTTATTGGTGGTCAACGCAGCAGGATGAGTTTTGGACTTGTCGAAAGGAATTTGCAGCTCCTTGAGCATCTGCTGGCCTACATGGAATGACTTGAAACGTTCAGCAAACTCTGGGACAGACATGTGACGATACTGCTCCTGGTCAAGGTACCAGTACTGTTGCTGGTCTTTCTTGGAAGTGACCTCTTGAAGAAAGTCAGCAACTCCTTTCCTTTCGGGGCATCGAAAACCAGCAGATTCAAAGAATTCCAAGATGTTTTCGCGTGGCCCATGGTACACTACGTATCCTTCTGATAGCAAAATAATGTCATCAAACAGGTTGTAGGTCTCTGGCGGTGGTTGTAGGAGGGAGATCATCACGGTCTCATTCATCACATGGACCAATTGTCTTATGTATTTCACAATCTGAAATGTGCTAGAGCTGTCCAAACCAGTGGAAATTTCATCCATGAACAAAGCCCTTGCAGGTCCTGTTAACATCTCCCCTGCCATGGATATAAGTAAAAAAAAAAATCAGATGGGCGTAATATGAATTAAGTAAGAAATTCCTTTCAACAATGAATGGAAGGGTTGAGCTTATTCTTTCTATGTATGCATGCATACCAGTTGTTACACGCTTCCTCTGCCCGCCAGAAACTCCTCTGATCATCTCATCACCAATGGGCATATCGGCACAAATGTCAAGCCCAAGAACCTGACAGTGAGGTTTTTCTTAAGACTCAAATGGGAAAAAATTGCTAGAGAGTTGCATGTAATTGACAGAACAGTCGAAATCTCACCTTGAGAGTAAGATCGGTAACAATATTACTCTCCTGCCCTTGCACCGCAGTAGCTTTCATATAAGCATCAATCTCGGGATCTGGCTTTATGCCAGCTTCGCGCTCCCTGACAGCAAGCTCAGCGAGCATGTCATATCTGGCACCGATGCCTAAGCACCGCCTGGAGAAATCCAGTGTCTCTCTTACGGTCATCTCTGCGTTGTGGAGATCGTACTGACTAACATACGCACTGGTCCTTTCAGGGTAGAACTCCTCAAATGTATGGCCACAGTAAGTGATGCTGCCAGACACCTGGGTGTGTTGCCATATCCATACGATGATTATTTATTTTTGTATACGCGGCCATAATGCAGAAGAAAAAAAAAGATTAGTTCAAACCTTGAGGGCTTTGTCGAGCTTCCCAGTAAGTGCTCGCATAAATGTGCTCTTTCCTGAAGATGGAGGTCCAAGCAGAAGGGTCATCCTGAAAAACGCCATGCATGTTAAAATACTTGCTTATTTGGCTTCAAAAGGTACAGTTGATCAGTCTACTCTTTTTTTTTTTTACTTTTTCCGATCACATTTAGAGGAAAGCAAGAAGAATGATGAGTGAACATTGTTGCTGATTCCGCCAAGATACTGAAAACTGATCTTGACAACGGATACTTGCAGGCAGGAAGAGTAATGATGTCAGGACTTTTTACCTTGATGGTTTGATGATGCCATTGACGTTCTGGAGTATGTTGATGGTCCTCTTGTTCGAGGAAGCAAGTCGGCCGACGAGACCCTGCCAGCATCATATATATCGTTGTGTAAGCAAATCATCATTACCCTACTAATTAAATCCATCCTTGCATACAAAAAGCAGGAGTAAATGAGAGAGACCAAGTGTGAATAACCGATAGTGCACGGCAAGCCATGAAAGGATGGGCAGGGGAATGAGGCTGGCTGGCTGGCTGGCTGGGATTAGGGAACGAATCGTCAAATCCGCGAGCACACGCTCACAGGCATTTCGTCGAACACCTCAATGACGCTCGGCGCGAGAAGCCATTAGAGTCCTGAGACTCGCCGCCGACCCGCCCTCTAGAGCTGATTGATGGGTGTCGTCATGGCTTGCGGCTAGCCAGGCTGAATTTTGGTCTCCCCTGCTGCCCCCCGAGGAGCCCCGCAGGAGTGGGCGTGGCACCACCAAAGTTTTAAATAGCGCGCTAAGCATCTTAGCGTCAGACCTCTTTCAAATGCTATAGCGTGCTATAGCGGAGCTATAGCGCGCTATTTAAAATGTTTGTTCATTTGTTTGGACCAAAGTCTCTTAGCGCAAGACCTTTTTTAAACGCTATAGCGGGCTATTTGAAACAGTGGGTACCACCAGACCAGAGTTGAACGCCCTCACCAGGACGTCGTCGTTGACTTTCCAAACGAGATGCTGCCCTCCCATCGGCACCGCCGCCACGAGCGACTTCTCCATGGTCTGATCTGGTAGTGGTA
>NC_041388.1:631526435-631529773 GCF_002162155.2 Triticum dicoccoides | reverse complement strand
GGGGGGCGGCCGCCCCGGGCCCCCACAAGCTAGGGGCCCCCACCCAGGTATGTAGGCACTATGTATAGCAAGTTACTAGGTAGGCCCATGTCAGAAAAAATAGTCAAAGGCGTGGCCTTTCAGCCTTCACGTACATGCACGGGATCGCAAGCCGAAAGAGCAGCAACGGCAGGATTAGCGACAGCCACGCCCTAATTAGCGATCGCTTCCTTCATCCTACACGTAGAAAAAAAAACAACGATCTGCTATCCCTAATCCCTTCACGACTTGACCTAAAAAAACTGCGATCGTGATTTCCCTACCTCCCAGCCCTAGGCCGCCGATGCCCGACGGCGGACGCCGACACGCCATACTGCAGGTCTGCCGCCTGGCTCTTGCTAATTCCGAATTCCCTTCTCCTATTCTCCTTCCTAATCCAGTCCACCGCCGATTTCAGTCCAGGGGGCCTCATCGTCACGCTTGGTCAATTGCTCTCCGACTTTACGCGTTGCCAATAGCACACGGACTGATGCTATGCTATCATGGATTCGACCATCAGAATCAGGTATATTAGATTGGGATTTGCCGTTCCTTGATGTGTATATGGTACTGTCTAATAACCGGTGCAAAAAATACATTTTCAGGATTGTGTGTTAGTATGCCGCCGAGAAACAAGACGCATGCATCGGGAAGCAATAAAAGGAAAAGGAAGAAGGCCGTTGATAAATTTGTTCAATCATAGATTGTTGCACAAAATTTGCTAAAACACTCTCTCTTGATGGTTCATCTGATCTTGAGGTATATGCTCTTATTTTTTAATTGAAGATTATGAGATTCACTTTGCCAAATGGCTTAATGTTTGCTATGGAGATTTTTGTGCATGTGAGAGAAGTTGATTATTATCCGAATATCTTCATTGCTTATCGCATCTTATTTACTGTGTCTGTGACGGTCGTATTGGCTGAAAGAGGTTTTTCAAATCTGAAATTGTTAAAGAATTATTTGAGGTCAGCAATGACTCAACAGAGGTGGTTTGGCTACCTTATGCATCGACAAGAAATTATTGAATGAGATTAACATCGACCCCATCATAAGTGACTTCGCATCGAGGAATATTAGAAGAAAATTTTAAGGTAACATTTATAAACTATTTGATACGCATACTAATTTTCAATGCATTGAAGTGTTATTAATATTTTTTCACATATACACACACACATATATATATTCATTTTTATTAATATGATGTGTTTATTAAGGACCCCGAATTTTAGTTTCGTCCCGGGCCAACAAAATCTCAGGACCAGCCCTGGGGTGGATGGGAGGGACGTAGCCCGTAGGGAACACACACACACAGAGGTGGGTGGATGGGTGGGGAGGAAGAAGAAGACCATGTGGCTGCTAGCATGCGAATCTGGGTGACGTGGCTGGCCATTTGGTAACGTGACGTGGCAGGACATTTTGGTAACGTGACGCTGTGGTTTAAAAATAGAAATTTGAAACACGGTTTTCATATAGGGGGGCATTGAAACTTTGGTTTTTTACTGCCTTGTTCCTTCATAAAAATAGAAATTTGAAACAATGGTTTGCATATAAGTGGGACTTTGAAACGTTGGTTTTCACACTATCTTGGTGTCTTGTTCCTTCATAAAAAAAAATGACTCGGCTCCTATGGAGAGGGAAAATAGAGATAAAGACATACTCCCTCCACTCCACAAAGTAGCTAGTGCGCATAGTCTTTTCTTAAAGTCAAACGTCACAAAGTTTGATAAGTTCATTGAAAAAAATATCAACAAAAAAAAAATATGAAAGTCTACCTTGTGTTTTATGTAGTGATATGAATTTGATAATAAATATGTAGATATCTATAAACTTGCTCAAATTTAATAAGATTTGACTTTCTTAAAATTCTATATGCACTGCATTATGGAATGGAGGGAGTAATTTGTTACTCCCTTTGTCTCTTGTCTCTAAAAGGAATGACTATAAATTTTGTCTAAAGTCAAACAATGCAAAATTTGATCGAGTTTGTCAGAAAGACTAGCAAGAACTATGACACCAAACTAATATCATTACATAAATAATAAATATATGTTCATATTATATCCATATTTTAGTGTATATTGTGGTTGTTGATATATAGTTTATCCTGTAAAGTTTGGCTTCGGACAAAATTTATAAGTCTTTGGAGAGAGGGACGGAAGGACGGGAAGAGCTGATGGTTTTCAGTTTCAGTGAGATTTTGATGAAATTCACTGAATTTCATTAACTTTAGCATACACTGAAATATTTACGTTTCCGCCAAAAAATCGGCAATTTCAGTAGTACTCTGGAATTCATGTATTTTTCAAAAATTCCAAAATTTAATTTAATTCAAGTGAATTTCCGTGATTTCGGTTAGTGCTGAAATTGAAAACCATCTTAACTTAAGTGGTGAGAAGAGAAGATAGTTAGTGTAGCAACCTGCAGGAAGTTTGTGGCTGAGTTCCAGAGCGTGGGGAGGGCGCGGCTGCCGACGAAGGCGTCGACCTCGACGGAGAGGCCCTGGTACCTGACCTCGATCGCCGGCAGGTCGATGCCCACCCGGTCCACCCGGTCCCTGAGCCGCCTCAAGAAGCGCTCGCTGTCGTCCTGGAACACCCTCTCCAGCAGCGCCCTGCCGGCCTCGCCGCTGGCCAGCTGGTTGATGTCCACCAGTCCCTGCAGCTCGTGACCAGCGCCGTCGGCTCCGTCGATGCCGGCGTGTCTGGACAGGATGACGGCGCGGCGCATGCGGTCGTAGGTGGGCAGCTTCTCGAGCGCGGCCCAGCGCAGGTTCTCCTCGTCGTCCTCGTGGCCCTGCCGCGACGCGGCGCGGCCGAAGGGGTCGCCCGCCTGCTGGCTCAAGGAGTGGGAGATGGACCCGGAGCGGCGGGAGCCCCAGGAGGCCGCGCTGGCGCTGCGGCGGCTGCCCGACAGCGGCCCCAGCTGCAGCCCTGCCGTCGAGGACGGCTCCATGGCTGCCTGCGTCGTCGCTAGCTACTAGCTGGGAGGCAGAGGCTGCGCTAGCTGTGTGCGAAGGACCTTGTTCCTCCTTCCCGCCCGCAGGATGCACTCTCTATCTTCTTCTTCTTCTTCTGGTAGTAATAGTGGGCATATATAGGGAACTCATGCGTGCACGGTTGCATGTGGTCAAGGGAAACGAACGATGTTGTGCATGCAGGGGTCAGCTCAGCTGGCTTGTTCGTTTCCACATGCATGAAACTTCCTCCGGCTGCACAGGATAGTACGGAGTAGTATTATAAGCATTCATCGGCGTAGCTAGATAGAGTTTGGCAAGTCAGACCTGCATATTTCCCAGCCATCATCTAGGAGGGAGA
>NC_041388.1:631496835-631526196 GCF_002162155.2 Triticum dicoccoides | reverse complement strand
CCGCGCGTGAAGAACATTAATTAATAATAATTGACCTTCGTTCCTCCGTACGATCGACATCAACATAGTGAATCCACCCATGAATTGAATTCCGAGCATGCGGGAATAGTCTATCTTCTCTTCCACGGCAGGGTCTACAATCCAGAAGGTCAATAGACGGACCAAAGAGATCCCAGCTGCTTCGAAGGTTCCTTCCTTCTGGTTCCCTCCTTTTTCTCTGTTCTCAGCACGTGCAGTTTTTTCTTTTCTTTTCAAAAAAGAAAATTACCTTTCCTTTTGACAACAACGTAAGTGGGCCAGGTGGACCTAGAGGAAAAAACACATGGGCTATGAGGCTGGTCGTAATAGAAGTATCATAAGCGTTATCATGCATATCAACTACTCCCTCCATCATAGTTTAAAGGGCGTATTTTCAAAACCAATTTTTTTCATAATTAGAGGGGAAATATGGCGCAGGTCATTAATTAGCCTGCTGAAATTACTCCTTCCGCTTGCCTTCCTGGTGCGCATGCATGGTGTGAACTGAAACTTTAGGTGGAGGTGTGAATCGGTTTTGTTTGCATGCATGGCTGTGCGAAGCCTTTTATTGGACGGGGAGGTTACTATGCGTTTATTTGGCGATTAATTAGACACATATCCTTAACTACCGCAGCTCCAGCGCATCATTTATTCCTGCCAATCCCTAGCGACCTTGGGCCCAGAGAGATGTGAGGTACGCCCTTTAAATTGTGATGGAGGGAGTAGACTTTTTGGATGATGTGGAACACAATTAAATGAGGAAAGAGAGGTGTGTATCATATCATGATACCGTATCATATTAAATGTTCTACTACTTTATGTCATGCATGACAATTAATAAGGCAATCTAAGATACTAACTTATGATACTATACATTATGGAGGTAGTATCATATACTAGTATCATGTGCATGATACTAGTATATGATATTCCCCATTACAACCAGCCTGAGAACATGTGCTCCAACCGACAGTTGGCCAAGCAGACTACCTAGACTCCTCCAAAACTCCTACTGGTTTGGTTTGGATTTATGGGAATTCAGACATCCGGACTGGTTCGTAGATGTTTGATGCATGATGTTGGAGAGCAAAAGGTGACCGGGCCACGCGGTCCGGACGTTTATGGGTGTTGTGATGCATGTCGTTGGAGTTGCCCTTACATGTGTATCTCATTTTGTCATTGAATACAACAGTTCTTCTCCACAAAATCCAAAATTCAAAACATATTTGATTCAGTTCGATTTCATTCATTCCTAATTTTTTTTGCTAAAAAAGTGACCGCAATGCAAGTTAAATTGATGGAACAACTAATAACACTTGGTTAAACTATAAAATAATTAGCAAATAGTGGTGGATGGATTCCATGACGGGGCCTAGTTGCAGCCATGGCCACCAAGGCCATGATACCATGCCCATCGCCATGGCCACGATGGCTGGCGAGGGTGGGTTCAAGTGGGAATGCAGTCACCTCGACGACACTGTCTCAGCTCAGTCATTCGGCAGCAGTGAGAGAGGAGGCGGGCTCGGGGTTGAAAATCCGACGCCCTCTTCTGCTTCCTCCTGCCGCAACTTCTCTTTAGCCAGATCATACTTGACCCACGATGGGGCAAGGGGATCTGTCTTCTCCTTCTCATCCTCGAGATTGAAGACGAGGGGAACTCCTCTGGCTACGCCATTGACGAGGAAGTGGGTGTTGTATTGGAGGCCGACGAAAGGAGAAAGGGAGGTGCTGAAGAGGGATTATATGTTGCCGTAGACGCCATTAAGGAGGCAGTTGGGGAGGCGACTGACGACGGACGGTCAAGGGGCTCATCTTCCGATGAGCTGTCGTGGTATGTTCACACACCTCCCAGCTACTCACACAGCTCCTTCCGGCCTTCTCACACCCAAGCCAGGAGATGATGCCATATGGTGGCCATCCGATAGGCCGCCGCGGGAATCTGAGGGGGCCGTCATGGTATTAATGGTTGGGTGTCATCGCATGGCGCGTGGGAGGTTGGGCTACTTCAAATCCCGTGTGGGGCATGCAGGGAAGAAGCTGACACTTCTCTCCCACACTAGCAGTTCAATATGGAGCTTGTTTTAAATTGGTCTCCACGGCCTCCATATATGGAGGCTAGGAGCTCATTTTTGGAGCGAGCTCCAGAAAATGTAGTGATGTGAAGGCATTGGCGACTCTGTTGGAGTGCTATTTTAAATCAAAATTAACATATTGAAAATTATTATGATGATTGAGCCAATATTGCAACTCTATTTGAGTTACTCTATTAGATTGTTAAAAAGGGAAGGAGTATATTGCAAAGAAAGAGCGCTAGTGCAAAGTCAGGGTTCACGTCGACTAATAGCTTCCACCATTTCATAATGTAGTGCATATGGATTTTTTAAAAGTCAAACATTACAAATTTGGCCATATTTGTATAGATAAAATATGTACATTTAAAATTCCAAATGCATATCATCGAATACATCGTCAGTTACATTTTCATGTTTATATAAACTGTTTTTGGTAAACTCGGTCAAAATTTGCTTGTTTGACTTTTCAAAAAAATTATACATATTATATTATGAAACAAACAAATGGAGTAATAGCTGTTGTAACGCCAACAAGGAATCACCATGCATCCAACTATTGAGCAAACGTCTTGCTCTAACCGTCACAATTTAGAATTAGGTCGTAAGGAACTAGCATATCCCTTGGTGGCTAGGTTTCTCTTTCCCTTCTCCATCCTTTGGCGGCTATGGCAAACTCTCTCCTCCAGACTTCGTTGGCAAGCCCGTGGATTCAGCTCCCCTCTGCCCGCCGCTCCGACGGCCGGTGGCGGGAAAGGGAATCCCGGTGCCATCGCTTTGGTTAGCAATTTAGGTTAGAGTTTTTTAATCCTTGCAGATGCGGCGATCAGGTGGATGGCCGCCCTTCTTCTTCGAGTTTGTCTTCCGGGTTTCGATCCTCCTCGAGTTCGTTCATCTGGACGTAGTGGACGGAGCTCCGGCGTAGATTACTACCGTTTTCTTGGGGCGGTGAGATTAGTGTTTCTCGTCGTGTGGCAAGATTTGATATCAGTTGCTTTAGACCTATTCAAGGGTCCAAAGACGACGACTGCACTTTCAGGCGCTGGTACTTAGGGGCACGTGCACGAAGACTTCCTTGTTGTAATCGACAAGGTCAAACCGGCTCGATAGGGGAGGGATGACAGCGGCGTGTCGACGGCTCTTTCTGACGGCGGTAGTGATCATTTAGTGGTCTCGATATCTTGATGTAATTTTTAGTATGTTTGAGATGTTTTATACTTCCGATGAACCTTGGTAATAGATCTGAATTACTCCCTCCGTAAATTAATATAAATCGTTTAGATCACCATATTAGTTTACAGAGGGAGTATTTTTTTTTGCGGGGTACAGAGGGAGTATTTTCAAAGAAAAGGAAAAAAGAGTCTTGCTCTACCTTGGTCCACTCCACTGCAGAGAAGCAGGGACGTGCGTGCGTGAATACTCGTGACAGAACAAGAAGAGTCAATTCAACATGTTGTCTGCATCTCTCCTCTGCCGTCCTTTACTGCCGGTTGGCGACTATTCATCTGCTTGCCTTCTGGAAGAAACTACCGAGCGTTGGCTTGTCGAAGAAACACAACAAGATCGACCGGGCGCGAGAGAGAGACCAGGCCAGGTCACGGTCTAGGAGTACATTTCTCGGTTCCAAAAAAAAAGAGGAAAACAAAACGTGTGCATGCCCCGTCAGGTCAGGTCACGCTCGCACGCCACACCTCCCTTGGCTGCAGCTGCGGGAACAATGGTCTTCATCGTGTGCATGCCCCGTCACCCACGTCCCGCTCCGACCTCGTCCCCAACCACGCCATTCGTCGCGTCCACCAAGACTGGTCCGTCGCCAACCGGTCCGGCGGTGTCGATCGAGCGGATCCCCTATCCAGGCTCCAAGCTCCTCCTCGAGATCGTCGAGTCACCCGGTGCGCATCCGCGGTTGCCAGGATCAGGGCCTTCGCCATGGACAACAAGCGGCTAGCTGCTTCACATCCATATGTGATTTGGTTTGGATTACAAACTTTTTCCACTCGAGATGATGCGGTCCCATCAACTGGGATTGACTGACACATGGGGTCGTAGACCAGATGGCCCGCATGACCCTAAGTCACCGTTCATCCAAATACCTGCAAATCGGAGGCGAACCCAGAGAAGATTTGTGGGCGTCCGTACCTCCACCATGTAGGCGCCCAACACCCTAGACCCACATAAAATCCTCATCACGCGTCCTGTTCTAGAAACTCTCCACCCATTCATGTCGATATGCCGTTCCAAAGTGGGCGTGACTGCATGACATGAATAACGGTCTGGCCGACGCGACCGGACGGCTGACTGACGTCGCTTCATTGCTTCAATGCAGACGTGGACAAAAGTGGGATCGGCCAATCTGGCTTTTGAAATAGGATGGCCACGCCGACAAACCCTACATAGCATCATCTTGTTCATGCCTCCTACATCTCCTCTCTGCCGAACTCCACTCTGCAATGATGGGAAAGTCCGACAGCGGCTCCTGGTGGTTTCAGCGCCCACGCGCGCGGGGGGAGGGGGGTGTGGGGGGGAGGGGGCTGAGGTCGTCCGGATCGTGGCACCGCCGATGCTCTTTGGGCACATCGGCAGCCACGGTGATGGAAGAGGTTGTGCTCTCCTCGGACGGCGAACAGCTACAACAGCCGCCCTTCCTCGCCGAGGCCGCACACATGGACGAGGATATCTCGACTAGATGTTGTTGGGAATATGCCCTAGAGGCAATAATAAAAGCATTATTATTATATTTCCTTATTCATGATAATTGTCTTTATTCATGCTATAATTGTGTTATCCGGAAATCGTAATACATGTGTGAATAACAGACACCAACATGTCCCTAGTAAGCCTCTAGTTGACTAGCTCGTTGATCAACAGATAGTCATGGTTTCCTGACTATGGACATTGGATGTCATTGATAACGAGATCACATCATTAGGAGAATGATGTGATGGACAAGACCCAATCCTAAACATAGCACAAGATCGTATAGTTCGTTTGCTAGAGTTTTTCCAATGTCAAGTATCTTTTCCTTAGACCATGAGATCGTGTAACTCCCGGATACCGTAGGAGTGCTTTGGGTATACCAAACGTCACAAGTAACCGGGTGACTATAAAGGTAGACTACGGGTATCTCCGAAAGTGTCTGTTGGGTTGACATGGATCAAGACTGGGATTTGTCACTCCGTATGACGGAGAGGTATCACCGGGCCCACTCGGTAATGCATCATCATAATGAGCTCAAAGTGACCAAGTGTCTGGTCACGGGATCATGCATTACGGTACGAGTAAAGTGACTTGCCGGTAACGAGATTGAACGAGGTATTGGGATACCGACGATCGAATCTCGGGCAAGTAACATATCGATTGACAAAGGGAATTGCATACGGGGTTGATTGAATCCTCGACATCGTGGTTCATCCGATGAGATCATCGTGGAGCATGTGGGAGCCAACATGGGTATCCAGATCCCGCTGTTGGTTATTGACCGGAGAGTCGTCTCGGTCATGTCTGCTTGTCTCCCAAACCCGTAGTGTCAGGACCCCGACTCAATGTCACATCGATCTAGCATGTAACACCTCATATCACTTTGCGGCCTCACGCACGGTATTCCCACGGGTGTCGCCTTACCTTTGCCCGGGACCGTTTGCGTCTTTTGGCACACGTATATGATAGTGTCGCTAGCATCCATATGATAAGGAGCCCGGGCTAACATGGCTAGTCGTAAACCCAAAGTGGCACAGACTTACAGGGACAGACATCCATGACCCAGCATCGAACGTGTCGGTCATCAGCGAGCGAATCCAGGCTGTAGCACTGGGCTAGCAGGACTCCGGTGAACCGGGCTGTAGCGGGCTAACAGGACTCCGGTATTCATCGCGTGACATTTCCCCGAAGGGACAGACACAGGAACGAAGAAGGACACATGCCGGCCAGCCTAAGTGTTTCGGAGCAGTAGCAAGCTACCATGGCTCAGTGAAACACTAGGAGACATTTCCCGGTAAGAGAGGCTACTAAAGATAAACAACTAGATAGTCAGATCCCACACATACCAAGCATTTCAATAACATACACACAATATGCTCGATATGTGCAATACAACATGGCATCACAAAATGACTCTACGACTCAAGTAGTTTATTCAATAGGCTCCGAGGAGCGAGACATTACAAACATGGGTCTCATGACCCAACAATCAGAGCATACAAGTCAAAGCACAAGCGGAAGCTATCATGTTTGAGTACAGACATCTATAAATGAAAAAGGCTGAGAAGCCTGACTATCTACCAGATCCTGCCGAGGCACAAGATCGTAGCTGAGGTAACAAGCTAAACGTCGAAGTCCACGCGAAACTACTAGTGAGACTGAAGTCTCTCTGCAAAAACATAAAATAGGCAAACGTGAGTACAAATGTACCCAGCAAGACTTACATCAGAACTAACTACATATGCATCATTATCAACAAAGGGGTGGTGGGGTTTAACTGCAGCAAGCCAGCTTTGACTCGGTGGCTATCCTAAACTACGACTGCGAGTAACTCTTTTGAGGTGGCGCACACGAGTCCACATATTCACCATATCAATACACCACTATGGATCCGCTCCCGTCTCCCTACGAGAACGCCATCCATAGCACTCACGCTTATCTTGCGTATTTTAGAGTATCCACTTTCACTTGTCTATGAACTGATATAAGCAACCCAGAAGTCCTTTTCCGCGGACACGGCTATTCGAATAGATGATGTTAACCCTGCAGGGGTGTACTTCTTCATACATGTTTTCACCACTTAGCGTCTGCACACGACATGTGCTCGGCAGACTTCAAGCGAAAGCCGACGTGGGTGTAGACCACGACCTACCTAAACACTCAAGTCTCTAGTCCAGGTTTATCGCCTATTCGGGTTCCATCCATGAGGAGATCCGGCCGGAGTTTCGCTCACAGCCCCAAACGATGTGAACAGGGTTCCGTGACACCAAACGGGCGCCCGGTTTACCCGGCCACGTGCCTACCGCATCACAGCCCACCCCTACGGTCAGCGCTGTCCACGGCCTCCAGCATACTACAAACACCAGAAACTACTTGCAACTCCTGGACAGAGGACAAGGGTGAATAAGAAGTCGAGCGGGGTCATATTTCAGGGCCCAATGTATGGTAGTAGCTGAATCATGGATCACAAACACAGAACTCAGTTCCTGAGGACGGCTCCAATGAGACAACCCACCATGTACTCCTACATGGCCTCTCACCGCTACCTTTACCAAATCGTGTTCACACACTTAGCTCACACACAGTAGGACAGGTTCACACGCCTCTGATTCATCCCCGATGAATCAGACCTGACTCAACTCTAAGCAGTAGCAGGCATGACAAACAAACATGAATGAGTAGGCACAACAGGGCTCAAACAACTCCTACTCATGCTAAAGGGTTTCATCTATTTACTGTGGCAATGACAGGTCATGCAAAGGATAAAGGGGTTCAGCTACCGCAGCAAGTAACAGTTGAATCGTTGTTGTCCTAATGCAGTAAAAGAGAGCAGGAGCGAGAGAGTAGGATTGTATCGGAATGAACAAGGGGGTTTTGCTTGCCTGGCACTTCTGAAGATAACATTGAGTCTTCATCAGTGTCAACGATCACATCATCGGTATCACGTCTATCGAGAGGGGACAAATACCGGCAACACAGAAGGGAACACAATCAATGCAATGCACAATATGATGCATGATCATGACATGGCAAAATGAATGTGTTTTGAGCTAATGCATCTAGCAAAAAGTTAAATGGGGTTGGTTTGAATACAAGATTCAAATTCAAACTCCATATGTGATTATTCAAATGCCATTTAATTGATTTGTGCTAAACAGCAGCTATAAGTTGTTCTAACATGCATGAAAATGGTACAGATGGATTCCTTGAATTTTTCTGATAATTTTTCATATATAATTTATTTAATTTGGAGTTACGGTTGAATTTCTATGATTTATTGAAGTTTTAGCTATTTCTGGAATTTCCTGATTATTATAAAATAAACTAAATTCCAGAAAAGGAATATGGCGTCAGCATGACCTCACCCTGACGTCATCAGGTCAACGGCTCGGTCCAGGTCAAACCTGACGTGTGGGGACCACACGTCAGTGACACAGCTAACTAACCTAAGTTTAATTAGAGCCTAGGCCCGCGTGTCAGTGTCCTATCTACTTAACTAAGTTAGTTAACACTAACTTAACTTGGTACTAATTAAACAGGGGGCCTGGGCCCACACGTCAGTGGGTCAAGGAAAAGTCTAACCCCGGTCAAACAAGTCAACGCCACCGGCGGCTTAACGCCGGCGACGGCAAACGCGGTGGAGCGCTGCGGGATTGCTTCTCCGGCGGCTAAACGCGTGGCAAAGGGCACTCACGCGTAGCGGGCAGTCGTCCGCGTCGAGTGGTGCGAGCGGGAGGAGCTAGGGTGGAGCGAGCTCGCCGGAGTCCAGCTCGTGGCGGCAGCCGGAGCTCGGGCACCGACGGTTAGGCGCTACGGCGCGTTTCACGAAGAACTGGTGGGATCTGCGGCTTCCTGAGGAAACGCTGAGCACGCCTACGTGCTCTGGTGCGACGTGCGGGGGTTGCAACCGCGGCGGCGACAACCGCGGCGGCGACATGGCCGGCGGCGGGGAGCGCTCGGCTCCGGTGGTTGATGCGGCTAGGGGGCGAATTAGGCAACGAGGCATGGGGGAAACGATGCAGCGGCTCACCGCGGTTCTTCTGGTGCTGCTGGCGAGGCAGGGGAGGCACGGGGTCCGGCGAATCGACGGCGGGGATCACCGGCACCCGAGGTCGGAAACGGCGGCGTTGGAGATGCAGCAGAGCTTCTGGCGCCGCGTGACTCGATGGAGAGGACGACGACGTCGTGGCGGAGCTCGGGATCACGTCGGAGAGGTGGGGCAGTGGCTGTGGGTGCGGGGTTATGGCAGCGCGTCCATGGAGGCTTCGGCCATGGCGGGGAACGGGCGAGGAGAGGCATAGGGGGGGCGAATGGGGTGTCGGCGAGGTCGGGGCGACGACCAGGAGACGATCCACGCGGCGCAACGGCGACCAGGGCGATGCAGAGAGGCTGGGTGGTGCGTGGCGAGCTCGGGCGCGCCATGCTCACCTCCCTGCCTGCTCTGGCAAGGGGAAGCAGCTGGCTGGCACGGGCCAGCACAGTGCTGGGCCGGCCAGTGGGTTGCCAGGTAAGTGGCCAGGTAAAACTCTCTCTCTCTCTCTTTCTGTTTTAATTCTGTTTTCTATTTTGCAGGTTTGTTTTGAATTTGGTTTTGAAACCAATTCAATTTATTTTGCTTCTGACAATATTTTTAGGAGCTAAAAGAATTCAAACAATGCTCCACAAAAATATTTCAGAATTATTGGACCTATATTTATTTAACAGTAGATATAAGTCCAATTCAAATAGCTATTGATTTAATTCAAATACCCAAAATAAATGTTTCTGAGATACCGAAAATATTGGTTTGGATTTTACCTCTTGCCAATATTTCCAGAGGATAACAAGAACATTTTCTTGGACTTATTTGAAGCAATTTTTATCTTGATCATTTTTTTAAAGGATTCTGAGGCTTTGAAAATTCCTCAATTCAAATTTCATTTGAATTTAAACATGATGCAGCAACCAAGCTAGTCCAAGGCCAGGGTAAAGCTAGGGATGTGACAACTCACCCCTACTAAATAAGAATCTCGTCCCGAGATTCAAGTCGTGAGGTAAGAAAACAGAGGGACACAAGCTAACACGATCTTCATGATCCGATCGCCCTTCTGGTAGATGTTGATCTTGGTACCTTTGCCTTCGAGGTCTTTGTCCAACACGATGACGACAGAAATAAATTCTACAGGAATCGATCTTCTCGAAGATCGAGCAACTCGGGATCAACTCACGGAATGAGACATTAATACATCTCGCGGGCTGAGACACGACGCAAACATCCAAAGGGATGGGGTGAAACAGATGAGGAAGGTTCACTAGGTAGACAACAATTCCACACCTAAGAAGGTGGTAAACAATTGCCAACGTAGCGAGGAGTTGAGTTGCCATGATGCCATAACGATGCACCTTAGGGAAGGTGACTCGTAGAAATATCCCCTTAAGAGACAAAAAGAATTACCTTTGATTCAAAGAGCAATGAAACTCTTTAAGCCAGCCTAAGGCAATTCTCGAGCGATCGTTTGGAGGGGGTCGGTAGAATGGCATACTCGGACTTGGATGATGTGGACTACCTTGTTGAAGACAACGCAATGTATGATTTTGCTTATCACCGGAAATGGAAGAAACCCATGGTAGAATGGCACATTGGCGGTGCAAGCTGGGAACAAAATGCAAATGCTGGGAATGATTCTGGTAACTGGGGAAGAACCCAACAATAAAGAGTGAATTCACTGTTGGAGTGGTTATAGCATAACCGACGAGACTAGGAGCAATCCCGGTTAGTGCCGGCGATAATACCTAGCGCTTGTGCGTGCTCTCAAGAACTTGAGCATTTCCATAATCATCAAGGTTTTATCAACAACCGCGTCAAGGGTGCTGACAACACAACATACTACCATGATGAATAGCGATGGACGATGCAGATGCGAAGGAGGATAACACTTTCTCAGATTTCACCTTAGCGAGGCCAAGCAAATAAAATCTGGATGATCGACCGAGAGACATTTAGCACTCCGCTTCTAATGTTCTCCTTGATGTGCTAGTGTAATCCATTCATAGATATGGTTTGATAACTAGAACATCAAGTAAAAGGTCGGACTTCGGGATCTCAAAAATCCATAGGGCAACTAAGGAGTAAATCCTACGAAATCCCTATGGGGAGGTGGCCAACTTCCTTAATCAAGATATTATAATAACAGGTCTTCCGGCTGGGTGTGTTGGCCACGACATCCACTTTACCGGTTATCGAGGGACCAATATTATAGTTCTTGGGAAATGCTCCAACCATCATATCTGCCTGAGATTCAGATCTGGTTGGTGTCAGGATATTCCAGACTCATCGAGTCTAGGAAGAAAATGGAAGTTTGCAACACGAATCGACGAGATGACGTTGCGAGATTCTCGGGGAATGAACTACGATAGCAAGCTCCAAAACATGAGCTGGTTCTGCTACAAACATGTGAACACGTTGTCCCAGACAAGCATGCCCACATGGTAGTCTTACAATAAAACGCTACCGGGTTCAGGTTGGGAACCATCAACGAGGATATCAAAATCCTTGCATAAGGTATACTCTTAAGAAGGAACTTCTTCTCCTTGAACAAATCAATCAGTGGCTTGGTGTGCTCGGAACACATATGGAATGAAGGTTGCAAGTCTCCAAACCATAGGATACTTCGCACATATGCATGACTGACTTGGGAAGATTCCAGAGGAAGCAAAACTAGCTTTCTCAAATTCACGGCGGCAACTTTCACCAAATGCTCGTGTATAAGAGGAAGTCACTCCTTTCATCAAACAAATACTTCATGAGCTAGCATGAAGAAAATGCTTCAAAAGTTTCCAACACTAGCTTAATGTTCAGCAAAATTATGGAGAAGACAAGGATGTGGTCAATGGGCACAACAACAATTCATCTGGGTTTCCTTTTAAAAGGAATTCCATAGTTAAGTGAAGAAGTGATAGCATTGGTCAGACCCAAAAGATATAATGGTGTATGCTCGAGGGATCAACCACGAGTAAGACAACATTACGAATATCGTTGGTTCTGGTCTGATTGGATGATAGCCCATACTCAATCAAAGGTTTGGGTAAGATAATAGATCCAACAATTGTTCACGAGGACCAATTGATGAAGATATCATCTTTCTTCAACACACACACACACACAAAAGATATCCCTTAACATGAACTAAGTCGGACAAGCTTTTATCTTCCAACTCTCCAAGTTGTTATTTAGCTTATCCAACTAGCTCAGGGTATCCAACATGGATTCTTGGAGAAGGGGTGGTTTACAGGAATAAACCAACTTGATCACGAACTCAACATAGCGGTCAGGTAACAACCTGGTAATACTCCCGAGAAGATATTCGGAAAATCACGAACCACCGGTATGTTACTAAGCTCGAGAACAATCTCGCTTTTGAGGGCAAGACGATATGATCAAATGAGTGAGGACTTGACAAGATCCTAACTCATTAAACGAAGGGTGCACCGAAATAAGGACTAGGTAGCACGATCAGTCTTAGAAGGATGATTCAAAAACCAACATGCTAAGAATGAAGTTATCGTCCATTTAACTACCAAGCAACGGAGTTGCTAGCAGTATTGATTTCACACGCCATGAGTCATTTGTCGGCATTCCAGTTACAATAACACAGGAACCGAGGAATGAACAATAATGGCAGAAAGTATCACTGTACCAAGAGTTCATAGGATGGTGTGCAATTCCTATAACAATCCCGATATAGAAGATGGTAATACTCCAAGGTGGAACAGAGCGAAAGCTGGATTAGCAATTTGTTCTGCGGAGCACAACTTCTTTGACCCAATCCTGGATATGGAAGAGGTACTGGAGTTTGTTTCTCCTAGTCATTCCGGATTAGAATGGCTTGACAGACCACAAGAGTAATAGGCATCGATGAACGAATGCACACATAATCTTGACTATCAATTGATAGACGAGGGTCAGAAGACAACTAAAGAGGGACAACTCAAAGGAACATACGATTTTCTGAGTTGTGGATGCATAGATTAGTTTGTCGAGCAGAGCTCAACATGTTTCTTCCGGATAACCCATGCAGAAAGGTAGAACTGGCAGAGCCACAATATATAATGGAGAACTCATCAAGAATAATCCTGTTGTGATATTTCAGTTCAACGAGGAACTTCTGCCATAAGTAGTTCATGGTATTTGGAAGAAGAAGATACCACGGACTTCAAGGACTATCGCAAAGGTTACTAATATCCTAAAGGCACTAGCAATTACTATCAACATGAAGTAGGTAGAGTGAATCTCGGGTTCAAAACCCAGGGATAGAATACCTACTACTAAATGGCATCACGGGATGCTTTCGATAATGACGGCCAGAGTCATCACACTGGAACATAAATCATGGCTAGACTACTAGATGATCCCCTAAGACACCTAGGGTCATAATACTAGCTCCAACATATATGTCAAGGCAATAAAGTACCTCAACTCACTGATTTGTGTGATTAATCTGACCAAAGGCACATCGGAAACAGGAGGAAGGAATTTGCAATGCATCCGACTATTTAGAAACCTGGGATGACTCGAACAGCATAACGGCTGTAACTGCTCAGAAAAGATTTGAGACATTCACAAAAATGGTGGCATAACCACTCAGAAGCACAATATCAAGGTTTCGAGATCAACAGTTAACGTACGGAAGTAGTAGCAACTGAACTCAAGCTTAAATCCAACAATCTATAAGTCTACGGATTAGTAACACGTGATCCTGATAGAAAGAAGAGATAGCCTAGTTCTTAATCCCCGTAGGAAAGATAAGATGACTCAGATCAGAAGGGCATAAGGTATAAGGAGTAAAAGAGCCTTACGTTCCATCCCACAATCAATTCCCCTACATATAACTAAAGAATTTCTAGACTCAACTTCGACCAGTTTGGCTTGGTAATCCTACAGGCAGTCAAGCTCTGATACCAACGCTGTCAGGACCCCGACTCAATGTCACATCGATCTAGCATGTAACACCTCATATCACTTTGCGGCCTCACGCACGGTATTCCCACGGGTGTCGCCTTACCTTTGCCCGGGACCGTTTGCGTCTTTTGGCACACGTATATGATAGTGTCGCTAGCATCCATATGATAAGGAGCCCGGGCTGACATGGCTAGTCGTAAACCCAAAGTGGCACAGACTTACAGGGACAGGCATCCATGACCCAGCATCGAACGTGTCGGTCATCAGCAAGCGAATCCAGGCTGTAGCACTGGGCTAGCAGGACTCCGGTGAACCGGGCTGTAGCGGGCTAACAGGACTCCGGTATTCATCGCGTGACATTTCCCTGAAGGGACAGACACAGGAACGAAGAAGGACACATGCCGGCCAGCCTAAGTGTTTCGGAGCAGTAGCAAGCTACCATGGCTCAGTGAAACACTAGGAGACATTTCCCGGTAAGAGAGGCTACTAAAGATAAACAACTAGATAGTCAGATCCCACACATACCAAGCATTTCAATAACATACACACAATATGCTCGATATGTGCAATACAACATGGCATCACAAAATGACTCTACGACTCAAGTAGTTTATTCAATAGGCTCCGAGGAGCGAGACATTACAAACATGGGTCTCATGACCCAACAATCAGAGCATACAAGTCAAAGCACAAGCGGAAGCTATCATGTTTGAGTACAGACATCTATAAATGAAAAAGGCTGAGAAGCCTGACTATCTACCAGATCCTGCCGAGGCACAAGATCGTAGCTGAGGTAACAAGCTAAACGTCGAAGTCCACGCGAAACTACTAGTGAGACTGAAGTCTCTCTGCAAAAACATAAAATAGGCAAACGTGAGTACAAATGTACCCAGCAAGACTTACATCAGAACTAACTACATATGCATCATTATCAACAAAGGGGTGGTGGGGTTTAACTGCAGCAAGCCAGCTTTGACTCGGTGGCTATCCTAAACTACGACTGCGAGTAACTCTTTTGAGGTGGCGCACACGAGTCCACATATTCACCATATCAATACACCACTATGGATCCGCTCCCGTCTCCCTACGAGAACGCCATCCATAGCACTCACGCTTATCTTGCGTATTTTAGAGTATCCACTTTCACTTGTCTATGAACTGATATAAGCAACCCAGAAGTCCTTTTCCGCGGACACGGCTATTCGAATAGATGATGTTAACCCTGCAGGGGTGTACTTCTTCATACATGTTTTCACCACTTAGCGTCTGCACACGACATGTGCTCGGCAGACTTCAAGCGAAAGCCGACGTGGGTGTAGACCACGACCTACCTAAACACTCAAGTCTCTAGTCCAGGTTTATCGCCTATTCGGGTTCCATCCATGAGGAGATCCGGCCGGAGTTTCGCTCACAGCCCCAAACGATGTGAACAGGGTTCCGTGACACCAAACGGGCGCCCGGTTTACCCGGCCACGTGCCTACCGCATCACAGCCCACCCCTACGGTCAGCGCTGTCCACGGCCTCCAGCATACTACAAACACCAGAAACTACTTGCAACTCCTGGACAGAGGACAAGGGTGAATAAGAAGTCGAGCGGGGTCATATTTCAGGGCCCAATGTATGGTAGTAGCTGAATCATGGATCACAAACACAGAACTCAGTTCCTGAGGACGGCTCCAATGAGACAACCCACCATGTACTCCTACATGGCCTCTCACCGCTACCTTTACCAAATCGTGTTCACACACTTAGCTCACACACAGTAGGACAGGTTCACACGCCTCTGATTCATCCCCGATGAATCAGACCTGACTCAACTCTAAGCAGTAGCAGGCATGACAAACAAACATGAATGAGTAGGCACAACAGGGCTCAAACAACTCCTACTCATGCTAAAGGGTTTCATCTATTTACTGTGGCAATGACAGGTCATGCAAAGGATAAAGGGGTTCAGCTACCGCAGCAAGTAACAGTTGAATCGTTGTTGTCCTAATGCAGTAAAAGAGAGCAGGAGCGAGAGAGTAGGATTGTATCGGAATGAACAAGGGGGTTTTGCTTGCCTGGCACTTCTGAAGATAACATTGAGTCTTCATCAGTGTCAACGATCACATCATCGGTATCACGTCTATCGAGAGGGGACAAATACCGGCAACACAGAAGGGAACACAATCAATGCAATGCACAATATGATGCATGATCATGACATGGCAAAATGAATGTGTTTTGAGCTAATGCATCTAGCAAAAAGTTAAATGGGGTTGGTTTGAATACAAGATTCAAATTCAAACTCCATATGTGATTATTCAAATGCCATTTAATTGATTTGTGCTAAACAGCAGCTATAAGTTGTTCTAACATGCATGAAAATGGTACAGATGGATTCCTTGAATTTTTCTGATAATTTTTCATATATAATTTATTTAATTTGGAGTTACGGTTGAATTTCTATGATTTATTGAAGTTTTAGCTATTTCTGGAATTTCCTGATTATTATAAAATAAACTAAATTCCAGAAAAGGAATATGGCGTCAGCATGACCTCACCCTGACGTCATCAGGTCAACGGCTCGGTCCAGGTCAAACCTGACGTGTGGGGACCACACGTCAGTGACACAGCTAACTAACCTAAGTTTAATTAGAGCCTGGGCCCGCGTGTCAGTGTCCTATCTACTTAACTAAGTTAGTTAACACTAACTTAACTTGGTACTAATTAAACAGGGGGCCTGGGCCCACACGTCAGTGGGTCAAGGAAAAGTCTAACCCCGGTCAAACAAGTCAACGCCACCGGCGGCTTAACGCCGGCGACGGCAAACGCGGTGGAGCGCTGCGGGATTGCTTCTCCGGCGGCTAAACGCATGGTGAAGGGCACTCACGCGTAGCGGGCAGTCGTCCGCGTCGAGTGGTGCGAGCGGGAGGAGCTAGGGTGGAGCGAGCTCGCCGGAGTCCAGCTCGTGGCGGCGGCCGGAGCTCGGGCACCGACGGTTAGGCGCTACGGCGCGTTTCACGAAGAACTGGTAGGATCTGCGGCTTCCTGAGGAAACGCTGAGCACGCCTACGTGCTCTGGTGCGACGTGCGGGGGTTGCAACCGCGGCGGCGACATGGCCGGCGGCGGGGAGCGCTCGGCTCCGGTGGTTGATGCGGCTAGGGGGCGAATTAGGCAACGAGGCATGGGGGAAACGATGCAGCGGCTCACCGCAGTTCTTCTGGTGCTGCTGGCGAGGCAGGGGAGGCACGGGGTCCGGCGAATCGACGGCGGGGATCACCGGCACCCGAGGTCGGAAACGGCGGCGTTGGAGATGCAGCAGAGCTTCTGGCGCCGCGTGACTCGATGGAGAGGACGATGACGTCGTGCCGGAGCTCGGGATCACGTCGGAGAGGTGGGGCAGTGGCTGTGGGTGCGGGGTTATGGCAGCGCATCCATGGAGGCTTCGGCCATGGCGGGGAACGGGCGAGGAGAGGCGTAGGGGGGGCGAATGGGGTGTCGGCGAGGTCGGGGCGACGACCAGGAGACGATCCACGCGGCGCAACGGCGACCAGGGCGATGCAGAGAGGCTGGGTGGTGCGTGGCGAGCTCGGGCGCGCCATGCTCACCTCCCTGCCTGCTTTGGCAAGGGGAAGCAGCTGGCTGGCACGGGCCAGCACAGTGCTGGGCCGGCCAGTGGGTTGCCAGGTAAGTGGCCAGGTAAAACTCTCTCTCTCTCTCTTTCTGTTTTAATTCTGTTTTCTATTTTGCAGGTTTGTTTTGAATTTGGTTTTGAAACCAATTCAATTTATTTTGCTTCTGACAATATTTTTAGGAGCTAAAAGAATTAAAACAATGCTCCACAAAAATATTTCAGAATTATTGGACCTATATTTATTTAACAGTAGATATAAGTCCAATTCAAATAGCTATTGATTTAATTCAAATACCCAAAATAAATGTTTCTGAGATACCGAAAATATTGGTTTGGATTTTACCTCTTGCCAATATTTCCAGAGGATAACAAGAACATTTTCTTGGACTTATTTGAAGCAATTTTTATCTTGATCATTTTTTTAAAGGATTCTGAGGCTTTGAAAATTCCTCAATTCAAATTTCATTTGAATTTAAACATGATGCAGCAACCAAGCTAGTCCAAGGCCAGGGTAAAGCTAGGGATGTGACACGTAGGGTCTACACACTTAAGGTTCGGTGACGCTAGGGTTGTGAAGATGTGTATATGCAGTAACCCGAATGTTGTTCGGAGTCCCGGATGAGATCCCGGAAGTCACGAGGAGTTCCGGAATGGTCCGGAGGTAAAGAATTATATATAGGAAGTGCTGTTTCGGCCATCGGGACAAGTTTCGGGGTCACCGGTATTGTACCGGGACCACCGGAAGGGTCCCGGGGGTCCACCGGGTGGGGCCACCTATCCCGGGGGGCCCCATGGGCTGAAGTGGGAGGGGACCCAGCCCAAAGTGGGCTGGGGCGCCACCCCCCAAGGGCCCATGCGCCTAGGGTTGGGGGGGAAGCCTAAAGGGGGCGCCCCCTTGCTTGGGGGGCAAGCCCCCCACCCTTGGCCGCCGCCCCCCCTAGTAGATTCCATCTACTAGGGCCGGCGCCCCCCCCTTGGCACCCCTATATATAGTGAGGGAGAGGAGGGACTTTCTACACCAGCCCCTGGCGCCTCCCTCTCTCCCCGTTACGTCTCTCTCTCGTAGTATAGGCGAAGCCCTGCTACTGTGACGCCCTGCATCCACCACCACGCCGTCGTGCTGCTGGATCTTCATCAACCTCTCCTCCCCCCTTGCTGGATCAAGAAGGAGGAGACGTCTCCCGTCCCGTACGTGTGTTGAACGCGGAGGTGCCGTCCGTTCGGCGCTTGGTTATCGGTGATTTGGATCACGTCGTGTACGACTACATCATCACCGTTCTTTGAACGCTTCCGCACGCGATCTACAAAGGTATGTAGATGCATCCGATGACTCATTGCTAGATGAACTCCTAGATGGATCTTGGTGAAACGAGTAGGAAAATTTTTGTTTTCTGCAACGTTACCCAACAGTGGCATCATGAGCTAGGTCTATGTGTAGTTCTTCTTGCGCGAGTAGAACACAATTTGTTGTGGGCGTAGACTTGTCAACTTTCTTGCCGCTACTAGTCTTTTCTTGCTTCAGCGGCATTGTGGGATGAAGCGGCCCGGACCAACCTTACACGTACGCTTACGTGAGACCGGTTCCACCGAGTAACATGCACTAGTTGCATAAGGTGGCTGGCGGGTGTCTGTCTCTCCCACTTTAGTTGGAGCGGATTCGATGAACAGGGTCCTTATGAAGGGTAAATAGAAGTTGACAAATCACGTTGTGGCTTTAACGTAGGTAAGAAGTCGTTCTTGCTAGAACCCTAAATTCAGCCACGTAAAACTTGCAACAACAATTAGAGGACGTCTAACTTGTTTTTGCAGCAAGTGGTTTGTGATATGATATGGCCAAAGTTGTGATGAATGATGAATGATCTATATGTGATGTATGAGATGTTCATGCTATTGTAATAGGAATCACGACTTGCATGTCGATGAGTATGACAACCGGCAGGAGCCATAGGAGTTGTCTTTATTCTTTTATATGACCTGCGTGTCATTAAGAAACGCCATGTAAATTACTTTACTTTATTGCTAAACGCGTTAGCCATAGTAGTAGAAGTAATAGTTGGCGAGCAACTTCATGGAGACACGATGATGGAGATCACGATGATGGAGATCATGGTGTCAAGCCGGTGACAAGATGATCATGGAGCCCCAAGATGGAGATCAAAGGAGCTATGTGATATTGGCCATGTCATGTCACGTTTATTATTTGATTGCATGTGATGTTTATCATGTTTTGCATCTTGTTTACTTAGAACGACGGTAGTAAATAAGATGATCCCTCATAATAATTTCAAGAAGTGTTCCCCCTAACTGTGCACCGTTGCGACAGTTTGCTGTTTCAAAACACCACGTGATGATCGGGTGTTTTATTCAGACGTTCACATACAACGGGTGTAAGACAGATTTACACATGCAAACACTTAGGTTGACTTGACGAGCCTAGCATGTACAGACATGGCCTCGGAACACAGAAGACCGAAAGGTCGAGCATGAGTCGTATAGAAGATACGATCAACATGAAGATGTTCACCGATGTTGACTAGTCCGTCTCACGTGATGATCGGACACGGTCTAGTTAACTCGGATCATGTAATACTTAGATGACTAGAGGGATGTCTAATCTAAGTGGGAGTTCATTAATAATTTGATTAGATGAACTTAATTATCATGAACTTAGTCTAAAATATTTTACAATATGTCTTGTAGATCAAATGGCCCACGTAGTCCTCAACTTCAACGCGTTCCTAGAGAAAACCAAGCTGAAAGACGATGGCAGCAACTATACGGACTGGGTCTGGAACCTGAGGATCATCCTCATAGCTGCCAAGAAATATTATGTCCTACAAGCACCGCTAGATGAAGCTCCCGTCCCACAGAACCAAGACGTTATGAACGCTTGGCAGACACGTGTTGACGACTACTCCCTCATTCAGTGCGGCATGCTTTACAGCTTAGAGCCGGGGCTCCAAAAGCGTTTTGAGAGACATGGAGCATATGAGATGTTCGAAGAGCTGAAAATGGTTTTTCAAGCTCATGCCCGGATCGAGAGATATGAAGTCTCCGATAAGTTCTTCAGCTGTAAGATGGAGGAAAATAGTTCTGTCAGTGAGCACATACTCACTATGTCTGGGTTACATAACCGCTTGTCTCAGCTGGGAGTTAACCTCCCGGATGATGCGGTCATTGACAGAATCCTCCAGTCGCTTCCACCAAGCTACAAGAGCTTTGTGATGAACTTCAACATGCAGGGGATGCAAAAGACCATTCCTGAGTTGTTCTCAATGCTGAAATCAGCGGAGGTAGAAGTCAAGAAGGAACATCAAGTGTTGATGGTCAATAAAACCACTAAGTTCAAGAAAGGCAAGGGTAAAAAGAACTTCAAGAAGGACGGCAAGGAGGTTGCCGCGCCCGGCAAGCAAGCTGCCGGGAAGAAGCCAAAGAATGGACCCAAGCCCGAGACTGAGTGCTTTTATTGCAAGGGAAGCGGTCACTGGAAGCGGAACTACCCTAAGTACTTAGCAGACAAGAAGGCCGGAAAAACAAAAGGTATATGTGATATACATGTAATTGATGTGTACCTTACTAGTGTCCGTAGTAGCTCCTGGGTATTTGATATCGGTGCAGTTGCTCACATTTGTAACTCAAAGCAGGGGCTGCGGAATAAGCGGAAACTGGCAAAGGACAAGGTGACGATGCGCGTCGGGAATGGTTCCAAGGTCAATGTGATCGCCGTCGGCACGCTACCTCTATATCTACCTTTGGGATTAGTTTTAAACCTTAATAATTGTTATTTAGTGCCAGCTTTGAGCATGAACATTGTATCGGGATCTCGTTTAATTCGAGATGGCTACTCATTTAAATCCGACAATAATGGTTGTTCTATTTATATGAGAGATATGTTTTATGGTCATGCTCCTATGGTGAATGGTTTATTCTTTATGAATCTCGAACGTAATACTACACATGTTCATAATGTGAGTACCAAAAGATGTAAGGTTGATAATGATAGTCCCACATACTTGTGGCACTGCCGCCTTGGTCACATAGGTGTCAAACGCATGAAGAAGCTCCATGCAGATGGACTTTTAGAGTCTCTTGATTATGAATCATTTGACACGTGCAAACCATGCCTCATGGGTAAGATGACCAAGACTCCGTTCTCAGGAACAATGGAGCGAGCAACCAACTTATTGGAAATCATACATACTGATGTGTGCGGTCCAATGAGTGTTGAGGCTCGCGGTGGCTATCGTTATGTTCTCACGCTCACTGATGATTTAAGTAGATATGGGTATATCTACTTAATAAAACACAAGTCCGAAACCTTTGAGAAGTTCAAGGAATTTCAGAGTGAGGTTGAAAATCAACGTGACAGGAAAATCAAGTTTCTATGATCAGATCGTGGAGGAGAATACTTGAGTCACGAATTTGGCACACACTTAAGAAAATGTGGAATAGTTTCACAACTCACGCCGCCTGGAAGACCTCAGCGTAACGGTGTGTCCGAACGTCGTAATCGCACTCTATTAGATATGGTGCGATCTATGATGTCTCTTACCGATTTACCGCTATCTTTTTGGGGCTATGCTTTAGAGACTGCCGCATTCACTTTAAATAGGGCTCCGTTTAAATCCGTTGAGACGACACCGTATGAATTATGGTTTGGGAAGAAACCTAAGCTGTCGTTTCTAAAAGTTTGGGGATGCGATGCTTATGTCAAGAAACTTCAACCTGAAAAGCTCGAACCCATGTCGGAAAAGTGCGTCTTCATAGGATACCCAAAAGAAACTATTGGGTACACCTTCTACCTCAGATCCGAAGGCAAGCTCTTTGTTGCCAAGAATGGGTCCTTTCTAGAGAAAGAGTTTCTCTCGAAAGAAGTAAGTGGGAGGAAAGTAGAGCTTGATGAAGTATTACCTCTTGAACCGGAAAATGGCACAACTCAAGAAAATGTTCCTGAGGTGCCTGCACCGACTAGAGAGGAAGTTAATGATAATGATCAAGATACTTCTGATCAAGCTCCTACTGAAATTCGAAGGTCCACAAGGACACGTTCCGCACCAGAGTGGTACGACAACCCTGTCTTGGAAATCATGTTGTTAGACAACGGTGAACCTTCGAACTATGAAGAAGCGATGGCGGGCCCGGATTCCGACAAATGGCTAGAAGCCATGAAATCCGAGATAGGATCCATGTATGAAAATGAAGTATGGACTTTGACTGACTTGCCCGTTGAACGGCGAGCCATAGAAAATAAATGGATCTTTAAGAAGAAGACAGACGCGGATGGAAATGTGACCATCTATAAAGCTCGACTTGTCGCTAAGGGTTATCGACAAGTTCAAGGGGTTGACTACGATGAGACTTTCTCACCGGTAGCGAAGCTAAAGTCCGTCTGAATCATGTTAGCAATTGCCGCATTCTACGATTATGGGATATGGCAAATGGACGTCAAAACGGCATTCCTTAATGGTTTCCTTAAGGAAGAATTGTATATGATGCAGCCGGAAGGTTTTGTCGATCCTAAGAATGCTGACAAGGTGTGCAAGCTCCAACGCTCGATTTATGGGCTGGTGCAAGCATCTCGGAGTTGGAACATTCGCTTTGATGAGATGATCAAAGCGTTTGGGTTTACGCAGACTTATGGAGAAGCCTGCGTTTACAAGAAAGTGAGTGGGAGCTCTGTAGCATTTCTCATATTATATGTAGATGACATACTATTGATGGGAAATGATATAGAAGTCTTGGACAGCATTAAGGCCTACTTGAATAAGAGTTTTTCAATGAAGGACCTTGGAGAAGTTGCTTATATATTAGGCATCAAAATCTATAGAGATAGATCGAGACGCCTCATAGGTCTTTCACAAAGCACATACCTTGATAAGATATTGAAGAAGTTCAATATGGATCAATCTAAGAAGGGGTTCTTGCCTGTGTTACAAGGTATGAAATTGAGCTCAGCTCAATGTCCGACCACGGCAGAAGATATAGAAGAGATGAGCGTCATCCCCTATGCATCAGCCATAGGTTCTATTATGTATGTCATGCTGTGTACCAGACCTGATGTAAACCTTGCCGTAAGTTTGGTAGGAAGGTACCAAAGTAATCCCGGCAAGGAACACTGGACAGCGGTCAAGAATATCCTGAAGTACCTGAAAAGGACTAAGGAAATGTTTCTCGTTTATGGAGGTGACGAAGAGCTAAAGGGTTACGTCGACACTAGCTTCGACACAGATCTGGATGACTCAAAGTCACAAACCGGATACGTGTATATTTTGAATGGTGGGGCAGTAAGTTGGTGCAGTTGCAAGCAAAGCGTCGTGGCGGGATCTACATGTGAAGCGGAGTACATGGCAGCCTCGGAGGCAGCACATGAAGCAATATGGGTGAAGGAGTTCATCACCGACCTAGGAGTCATACCCAATGCGTCGGGGCCAATCAAACTTTTCTGTGACAACACTGGAGCTATTGCACTTGCCAAGGAGCCCAGGTTTCACAAGAAGACAAGGCGCATCAAGCGTCACTTCAACTCCATTCATGAAAATGTTCAAGATGGAGACATAGATATTTGTAAAGTACATACGGACCTGAATGTAGCAGATCCGTTGACTAAACCTCTCCCTAGAGCAAAACATGATCAACACCAGAATTCCATGGGTGTTCGATTCATCACAATGTAACTAGATTATTGACTCTAGTGCAAGTGGGAGACTGTTGGAAATATGCCCTAGAGGCAATAATAAAATCATTATTATTATATTTCCTTATTCATGATAATTGTCTTTATTCATGCTATAATTGTGTTATCCGGAAATCGTAATACATGTGTGAATAACAGACACCAACATGTCCCTAGTAAGCCTCTAGTTGACTAGCTCGTTGATCAACAGATAGTCATGGTTTCCTGACTATGGACATTGGATGTCATTGATAACGAGATCACATCATTAGGAGAATGATGTGATGGACAAGACCCAATCCTAAACATAGCACAAGATCGTATAGTTCGTTTGCTAGAGTTTTTCCAATGTCAAGTATCTTTTCCTTAGACCATGAGATCGTGTAACTCCCGGATACCGTAGGAGTGCTTTGGGTATACCAAACGTCACAACGTAACTGGGTGACTATAAAGGTAGACTACGGGTATCTCCGAAAGTGTCTGTTGGGTTGACATGGATCAAGACCGGGATTTGTCACTCCGTATGACGGAGAGGTATCACCGGGCCCACTCGGTAATGCATCATCATAATGAGCTCAAAGTGACCAAGTGTCTGGTCACGGGATCATGCATTACGGTACGAGTAAAGTGACTTGCCGGTAACGAGATTGAACGAGGTATTGGGATACCGACGATCGAATCTCGGGCAAGTAACATATCGATTGACAAAGGGAATTGCATACGGGGTTGATTGAATCCTCGACATCGTGGTTCATCCGATGAGATCATCGTGGAGCATGTGGGAGCCAACATGGGTATCCAGATCCCACTGTTGGTTATTGACCGGAGAGTCGTCTCGGTCATGTCTGCTTGTCTCCCGAACCCGTAGGGTCTACACACTTAAGGTTCGGTGACGCTAGGGTTGTGAAGATGTGTATATGCAGTAACCCGAATGTTGTTCGGAGTCCCGGATGAGATCCCGGACGTCATGAGGAGTTCCGGAATGGTCCGGAGGTAAAGAATTATATATAGGAAGTGCTGTTTCGGCCATCGGGACAAGTTTTGGGGTCACCGGTATTGTACCGGGACCACCGGAAGGGTCCCGGGGGTCCACCGGGTGGGGCCACCTATCCCGGGGGCCCCATGGGCTGAAGTGGGAGGGGACCCAGCCCAAAGTGGGCTGGGGCGCCACCCCCCAAGGGCCCATGCGCCTAGTGTTGGGGGGAAACCCTAAAGGGGGCGCCCCCTTGCTTGGGGGGCAAGCCCCCCACCCTTGGCCGCCGCCCCCCTAGTAGATTCCATCTACTAGGGCCGGCGCCCCCCCTTGGCACCCCTATATATAGTGAGGGAGAGGAGGGACTTTCTACACCAGCCCCTGGCGCCTCCCTCTCTCCCCGTTACGTCTCTCTCTCGTAGTATAGGCGAAGCCCTGCTACTGTGACGCCCTGCATCCACCACCACGCCGTCGTGCTGCTGGATCTTCATCAACCTCTCCTCCCCCCTTGCTGGATCAAGAAGGAGGAGACGTCTCCCGTCCCGTACGTGTGTTGAACGCGGAGGTGCCGTCCGTTCAGCGCTTGGTCATCGGTGATTTGGATCACGTCGTGTACGACTACATCATCACCGTTCTTTGAACGCTTCCGCACGCGATCTACAAAGGTATGTAGATGCATCCGATGACTCGTTGCTAGATGAACTCCTAGATGGATCTTGGTGAAACGAGTAGGAAATTTTTTTGTTTTCTGCAACGTTACCCAACAGATGTTGCTCTTGGTAGAGTAGTCGTGCCATGACCGTGGTCCGACGCCTCCCTCATCGCAGCGCAACGTCCACGTCAAGCAGGATTCACCCTCGTCGCCGGTGCAACGCTTCCACGACATCCAAATCGGACGATGCATGAAGGATGAGCTCTCGTCGCCATGGTGCAACATGGTCAGGTCGTTCTTCTAGTCGGCCCTGTCGCATAGATTTCGATGCGGCAGGAACCGGCGCCGTTATCGTCGCCTCGTCGGTCCGGGAGCTAGTGGCGCCGGTGAAGATGGGTTGGCTCCTCCACTACCTTGGACGTGTCGGCGGCGACGGCTCCTCCTCGCACAACATGATGGCCTCCCACAAGGCAACAGTTGAGCAGGCGCCCCGGGACTGGGACCTTGCGGACCCCGACCTTGTGTTGGCTTGGGCCGAGGACATGTCTGAGACCACCGCACCGACATCCACCCAACGTCGGCACTAAATCAGCAACTAGCTGTTCAGAATAGTGATGGTCGAGTCCGAGCATGCCACCCATGTTCTCGCCAAGGGAAGGTCGGGCGTGTCGGGCCGGCGTTCATGGGCGACCGTCGCCGCCAGGACAACATGGCTGAGCACCTGTGCTAGGTTGTGGAGGCAGTCGATTGGTTACGCCGCAGGCGGCGGCTGATCAAGGCTGTCGTGACTTGTACGGGCCATTCGGTCATTGGAACGACGACGCCGGCAGAGGTGCCGCCGGCCAAAGCTGCCATGCGTACGAGGTCACCGTCCGATACCTCGTAGTTTAGTTAAATTTCACTTGGTGTACTTCTTTAAATTTCATTTTTCAGGATTAAAAATTTCAAAATTTAATAAATATCGTCGACTTGCATGAATTTCATTGAACACGGTTTGGGAATGAGGCGGATAGTTGCGCATGCGATCGGATGACCGGCTTCTCTACCAATCTCCGCGAACAGGTCCAGACGAGCCCACGAATGTTTGGGGTGTCCATACGTCCGATTGGACGTATGACGTTATGCAATAGGTATGATGCCAAGTTGATCAAAGCGATTGCTTCCCTCCCCCCTCCCTCCCGGGAAGGCGACTAGGGAAAACCTTCCTTCCCTTGATCTTCGTTGGTGAGCATATGAATTTGCCTCCCCTCCACCTACCACCCCAGCGGCCGGTGGTGGGGAGGGGATTTCTGGTGCCTCGTCTCCGCTAGTAGATAGGTAGGATTTTAGTTCTCGCAGGGGCGGGGTTTGGATGGATGGCGGTGCTTCTTATTTGAGTCAGTCTTCCGGGCTCCAATCCTCTTCAAGTTCGTTCGATGGGACAGACTAGACGGAGTTTCATCGTAGATTCCTGCCAGCTCCTCGGGGCGGCGAGGTTAGGATTTCTCGCCGCGCGTACGAAACGGCGATATTTGATGTCAAATTCTTCAAATCGATCAAGGATTCAACGACGACGACTGCGGCCTTGGGGCGCTGGTTCTTAGAGGCATGCGCACGAATACTTCTCAACTGTCATCGACAAGGCCAGGCAGGCTTCAGTATGGGAGCGGCGACAGCGGCCCGTCGGCGGTTCGTTCTCGCAGCGGCAATGGTCGTTCGGTGGTCCATGAAACTTGATATAATTTTTATTATGTTCAAGATGTTTTTGTACTTCCGGTAAATCTCTATAATAGATGTGATCTCTTTGATAAAAAAAAAGGTACGATGTTGGCGATGCCCTAAGCCTCGATGCCGCGCTCGTGCGCTGGTTTTTCTTTTTTTGTGAGCGATGACCTCGTTGCCGCCCCACGGCGCTGGAACCGTATGGGTGTCGACGTGGCCCCGTTGCCGCACCGCAACGCCTGGCTTTGTCGTCGTCTGGCCCAGGAGGCCGCCACGCCGCACCGCGCGCCATCACGAACCCAAAGTCACCAACCCAGCCCGACTTGTGAAGAGGCGACACGGCCCACCAGCCAGCCACGCCCCTCCCTCCCTCCCCGCTTCACGATCCCTCCCCTCCCTCCCCTCCCCCGCGGCTGCCATGGCGGCCACGCTCCTCCGCCGGGCGCTCCAGCTCCGCCGCGCCCTCCCCTCTCCAGCTTCCTTGCGCACCCTCCTCCCCGCGGCCTCCAGCCGCCTCCTCTCCGTCACCGCCTCCACCCAGCAGAACACCGCCGGCACCGCCATCGACCTCTCCAACGACGAGAGCCGCCGCCGCCTAGTCAACAGGTGCCCTCCTATCCGATCGTTCCCTCGAATATTCAGCCTCTGGGCGACCAAGTACGTTTGCTGATCGAGGGGCCGCGCACGTCCTCGTATACCTGCGTGCGTGCGTGCGTGCAGTCTGATGTACAGGAGCAAGCAGAGGGGTTTCCTGGAGCTGGACCTGGTGCTCGGGACCTGGGTGGAGCAGCACGTCCGCTCCATGGACGAGGCCAACATCCGCTCCCTGCTCCAGATCCTCGACCTCGTGAGCTTTCCTGCCCCTCCCCCTTTACTGAACTAGCTCGTCACCCAATTGCTTTTCTGTGTTACTATGGTTTGCTGTAACATACTTCAGACTTAAAAAAAAATCAGCTAGTAGGGATGTTCTTGGTTTCTGAATAATCTTTCTCCAGTGTGATGGTAATAGCATAATGTTTCTTTGTCCTGGATTCATCACTTCAGCCTGTTTGTGTCACGCTTGACCCAGTTAAATTGGTCAGGAACCACCCCACCAGCTTATATGATATGTACTGGTAAAAAATGTCAGTGGGAATGTTCAGTGTGATGTGAGTCATGCTGCAAGTATCAGATGTAGTTTGATGTCCCTCGGTCAGTTTGCAAAAATTGAATAGACAAACACTTCTATTACATCTCATGTTCAGGGTTTAGTGTCGAGATTTTACCTGTGTTACAGCCAATCATTCTCAAAAGCACATGCATATTAACAATGTTGTTCCTCTGTAGTGTTATCTGATTTTGTTGTAAAGTACTGCATAACCCAGCTGTGTTAGACTTGTCCATCCCTTATGGTAACAATATGTAGAATTACCAGCTGAATGTGAACAAAGCGTTCCTAGTTGCTTCACAAAATATCTAGTTGGTGTGGTATCTGTCCAGTCTGTCTGCATGATTTAGTTTCTTGATCAGCATAATCAGATAGTCCCTCCATACATGGCGTCCGCACATTCCAGTGTTCAACTTTGACCATCAATTTGACCAGTGAAACATATATTATGTTCCACAAAAACCTGTACCGTTTAATTCATACAAAAAAAGTTTCCAATGGTATAATTTTTATGGCACATTACTCATATATTATTCGTCTAATTGATGGTCAATGCTAAATCACAAAAAGCAAGGGCGCCATGTGAATTGCGGTGGAGGAAGTACCAATTTCACCCCCATCAAGGTTTTTTTAAACCAAGTTTTTGTAGTGTATTGTTCATATCCCCTTTAGATATTTGGTGATCACAGTTAGAGTTGACATTAGAATCTTGGGGCAATTGTAGTTTGTAGAACCGTAAGATATTCTTCCAGATGGTACAGTAATTTTTCCTTTCCAGCTCATATATAATTTTCTTTCAGAGCTCTCTAGTGTGTAGATTATGTTTCTAACCAGTTGGTCATTAGTGCTACCTCTATACATTATGACAGTTCCTT
>NC_041388.1:631486681-631496452 GCF_002162155.2 Triticum dicoccoides | reverse complement strand
TCTGAAGCATGCACCTGCCAAAATGTCCTATTCTTGTTTTTTTGACAATTAATGTCTTACTCTTGTTATGATGGTAGGTAGCAGAGACACATTCACACTTTGTTATATCTGTTGTCTTACTTTTTTTTAGACTGTGCTGTCTAAGTTATCTTGTTAGATGCTGCCTACAAGTGTTATTGCTTCTTGCCATCATTCGCGAATGAAGAATATCAATAGCATCAAAACCAGAAGAGATATTTCTTTATTTCCATACACTTGCAAAAAAAAAAAAAACTGCGGTTGCGAACTCCCATGGTCATTAAGGGATCACTTCGCTTCCTGTATATTGTTTGTGTAGATTTTCGTTCTAATTCTATAACTGTTTGATTCTTCAGGAGAACCCAGACTTGTGGAAATGGCTTACTGGTCAAGAGCAACCGCCAGAGATTGTAAACTCTAATCCTGTATGTCATACCACAAATAACTCTTCTTCTGCCCCTCTAATATTTCCATTGCTTCTATACTAAACGAATTGTGCCCAAACAGGTATTTGCTGCCATTAAGTCGAAGGTGACGGATAACCTGAGCAAGCACTCTTCCCCAGAGACCCGGTCAGCGCCTGGCCAGCCTTGGGTGAGAGGGTGGGATGACAAGGACAAGAGGGGTCTGGATGGACCCAAGTACGGAAACCAGTGATAAGGTGCTTGAAACCATTATCGCAGTCTTAAAGCTCAGCTTGTTATCCTCGGTGTGTATGATGCTTGTGTAAATAAAGCAAGTCATGGTTAGTGATGCGCCATGATTTGTATTGTCATTTGATCTGTGCTAGGAATAAGGTTTCACTTGTTCCCGTCGAGGGAGACGTGTCGTCTGTAGTGGTACTGTGCAGCCAAATGCATCTCCTTGTTCCAGATCGGAATTAACTATGTATGCACAAATCACTGGCGCATTTTCACTCAATTTAGTAACTGTGATGTATGTATTCTTTAATATCACCGAATGTACTTTTAGGCCCTTAAGTAGATTTTGGTATTGATGACGAGCAATCAAGAGATTAATGTGATCGTTAAGTTTGAAATCAGGTTAGTCCCAAGAGCGAAGGTTGCAGAGTACCTATTGCTTGCTTGTATGCTCATATATTATAAGGTGGCAATCCCTAGTTGTATATTTAGAGAACTTAATTTATCCGCGTCCCTAAATTTGCTAAAAAAATACTCCTGAATTGCTTCCTTGTATGCTCATTATATTAAAAATTTAGTCGCCTACATCCCTCCATCCTCTTGACATCCTACTTACATCTTTGATTGTTCAATCATATATTATGCCAAAATTAACTAATGTAGAATAGATACATCATACATCAAGCATTGCAATACAAATACTTCAGATCTTCATGTACAAATTGTTTATTCAACTCTTATACAGAAAAACAAAATGAAATCTCACAGCGATCACTCATATATTACAAAAAAATGACCATGAAATGAAAGAATAAGATGATGCAACATTCAAGATTATTTATGGTACATGAGGAAATTACTTTAAGAGAAACTGTCTCTCTGGATTCATGGAATGTGCCTGCGATATTCTTCGGAGAAGATGTCACTCTCTCTGCTACTCTGCAGAGGCGCAGAGCCTACGAACCAGCCGGTGCTTGCTGGGCACGCATCACCATTTCCTCGGTCGTAGTTCCTATGATCTCATTTGCACGCTTCAACGGAACGCACACGATCCTCCCGATTGAGTCCTGGTAGAGAAGTTTATTGAAAGAATCAGGAACTTCGAACTTTGAAGTTTCTGTAGAGTAGCTTTTGGCAATCTTACCCGGGACACAATTCCAAGCTTTTCAAGCTTCTTCACAGCATCAACAACGTCGAAATTGCACTCCACGCCAAACTCTTCCTTGATGAGCTGTTCGCAACGTGAATCAAGATCCTGCAAAGATCGGCTAATTCATATGTCAAAAGCACAAAGGGCATGTCATCTATGTGCAAAATCTGCATAGATGATATATAATCAGGGGAAAACCATATAGCGTGGTCCTACAAGGTGATATTTTCCTTGATAAGAACACTTGTACTCTAAACATATGCATCTTAATCAGATGTGAGACATTCAGTAGCTTGTTGTGTGATGTCTCCCATATTGATGAAAAAAAAGAATGTACACAATAAAAAAATAAGCGATGTTGACTAACTGAGATATTCAGGTAACTTAGTTTCTGCAAGTCTAAATCAGATGAAACAGAGAATGCATCTATAAGAAAATTAGGCTGCGTCAGGATAATATCCACTGAGTACATCAGAAGATTCTCAAGAACATTGGCGTCAAAGGAGGAAACTGGGGAAAACTGTATATGAATGAAATATGACATAGGAATTAGCATCATGTAGACACACTTACCTGTATAGTTGCTTTTCCTTGCTCCATCAGAATGTAATAAGAAACAATGACCTCTTTAACCTGTCGAGGAGTTTGCGATATGTCAGCGCCACAAGACATTTTACACACAACAAAGAGATGTGTTCAGGGATCGATTAATACTTCTTGCTGGATCACATCGTCGCATAAGTGTAGAAGTGTTCCTTTCCCACTGTCAAGCTGCTTGTCATACATCGATTTTGTGATTAAATTTTGGTAAGTCACCATGTTTGCCTGAAATCTATTTGACGAAAGACAAATTTGTCACATATCAGCCCAGAAATTCACCACATTGGTAAAATAAAAAGTAAGTTTAGATCTCTTACGTAAAGTAGATCTTCGCACAGTATCCAACCAAACCAGAAACTATGGCTGTCACGACCCATATGTCAGCCTTTGGCATTTCTAGAGAACCTACTAGAGTGACCTGAAAAGAAAAGGCAATTGATATGGTCATCAAGAGAAACTCAGTAGAATGTTTGGTATCTAAAGCACCAGAGACATACCAAACCAAGCACCGCGGAAATAAGGAACAAGACCCAATCCATTGGTGTTAGACTAGGGTTCTTCTTCTCTGGCTACAACATATATATAATGGTGCCAGATATGTCAGAGAGGAAATAAGTATAGAACCTACCAGAATAAATATGTGAAGAACACACAAACACATATGAATGGCTTATATGGTAAATCATATTACCAGAACTAACTCCATGTCAGCCATTGGAATATTCTTGAAATGCTTTACAAATATTCCTCGATCTTTCTTAGTTTCTTTGCTAGCCCTCCTGTGATATTACGGTCACGGCACAATAAGCAATTGCATAAATATGTCAACACTGAAGATAAGATATTGCTTCATTTTTAAGCGTATAAGGGAAGGATGTTCAGAGAGAATTACCTATATACCACGATTATCCTTTCAAATGTAGGCTCCTGAATTGTCATCTTTCTTAGTAGATTCCTTATGCTGCCGTAAAAAGGAGAAACACTCAATTGATATCGAGAGTTCAACTTTAGTCTAAATTTTTTACTGTCAAGGAGAGTCCTAATCTTCTACCTCAGCTCCATTTTTTCAAGGCGTATGCGCTCAACAAAGAGGTCTGCTGGCTCTTCGTCATTGACTTCGTCAGTCTTCTTTGTGTCTTTCTTTGGCTTCAATTGTCGCTTCCTAGAGAACAATTTCTCAATCCTATTTAAAATAGAATTGTCATATTAAATGATAAGTCCAGCTTAGAAGGAAAAAACATGCTGATTCTGGATCAAGCTATCATACATTGTGACTCTTAACAAGAATCTCCAGGCTCGAGATATGATCACATCAACTTTCTCCATAAAGAAGTAATCGGTAGTTTGGTCGATTCCAATGCCTCGCCGGAAGACAATATACTACAATGTATGGTTGATGAGATCAGCACTCCGATACAAGAATAGTTATACAGAACTGGGGAAATGCTTTTAACATCAAATCAAACTTGTACATGTCGGTGAGGTATGGATATTAAACGGAACTGTTAACGAAACCACCAGAATAAAATGGTTGCTTTTTTCTTGAAAGTAAATATACAGCACGTGCCCATTAAAGTTACCTTATCGGCAAATGCTGGTAGGTTATCATGTGGGTGCTCTTTAAAGTACCTGCTCAACAGCGTTTTGTCGACCTGTAATTGTTCATGAATCAGTCACTATCTATGGGCGCAATTGTTCTGATTCTGATTTGGGACTAAGTAGCTTCTGACCTTCGATTCGTCAACCTTGATCGGTAGGTTCAGAAGATACTGACCAGAATGAGCTACTTCATTCTCTTCATCAGACAACAACTTGAAGTTGCTCTTGTCCATTATCTAGTTAAGACCACGGACATATATGGAACAGAGGGAGTTTTGGTTATTGGCCAGATAAAATGTGGCAAATCACATTTATTTAGGATCGGAAGGTACGGGTTGTGATCCAACCTGAAAAAGGTACGTTAAGAAATTGAGTTCAAGGGTTTCAGTTTCATCACGTGTCAGGCTCTGCTGCTCCAAACTCTTCTCACCAGAAACAGGATCGAATAGGGCGTATAGTTGCTGAACCACAGAACAAAATATTCAGCTGCAAGAGACTTTACCAACTCGGAGACAGTTACGGAATGGTAAAGGAAGGTAATATTTGAACATGCCTACCATTAGATCCTCAAATTGCAGGAGATACCAAGCACGTACAGTGTACTCCACCCTCCTGCATAGCTTCATAAACTCGGCACGGTCTTTATCTTGCTCTGAAGAGGAAAATAAATCAGGCACATGCGTGCGTTACTGGAATGTAGAACTGTTTTAAGAATCCAATCTTTCAATTTTAGGGTAATGTTTATGGCCTCTACGTCCAGCCGGTAACTGAAATGCAATTCCAACTCATGAACGTACGAGTCAGAGATCTGCGCAAATGATTGTAAGTGGCACTCAGTGGGTCATATTAGATTGCAAAAGAGATTACAGAACCACAATACATCCTGGTTCAATCAAAAGCTTAGATGACCAACTGACATATAAGACCTGAAAACAATCAAAACTCCCAAGAACAGTAAAAAGGAAAAGATAGGCCAACCTTTTGGGTTTTGTCGAAGAAAAAGTGGGAAGCACATAAAACAGTCCACTTCTAAACTATCAGAAACTATACATTGGATGTCTAATTATTTCCATGTACTAACAAACACTTATTGACTAATTAACTGATATTTTGCAGTGCACACACAAATACCCCATATTAGCTGATTCAGAAAATAATGGAAAGATCTGATATCTGATCCATTGGTAAGTACTTCCTGTCTAATAGTAATAAACTAATGAATGAGTGAGATTGAATTGGCGAACCAGAGCCACCATGCACTCTCAACCCTAACTGTCAGGGATTGCCCAGCCGTACAGCCCAATTAATTAGAACTGCACAAGACATTCATTCAGAGAAACACCGGACTCGTCTCCCAGTTTAAAGAAATGCGACGCCTCTAGGCCCAACGGACGATCAGACGAAATGAAACCGAAAAGAAAGAAGCGGAGACGGCCGGATCAACGGGGCGAGGGAGGCGATACCGATGAGGTAGGAGAGCTTCATGACGAGTTTGGGCTTGAGGATGGGGATGACGGACTCCCTCTCGAGCCGTATCACCTCCTTCACCACCCCGTCCTTCTTCTCCTTGGCCATCGCCTCCGCCGCCGCCGCCGTCCCGGGCACGTCCGGCTGCCTCCCCAGCGCCTCCACCGTCGGCGCGGACGACATGAGCGACGCTATATAGCAGCAGCGCCGACCGGGATTGTCCGAAGCTTGGGATCGAGGCAAGGAATGGCGTCGGGGCGCGGCAAGACGGAACAAAGCGATCAACGACGTCGAGGGCGTTGCACAAAGAGAGGGCCTTTTCCGACCGTGGCACGAGCACGAACGGTCTGTTGGGGCCAACCCGAGAACCTCACAGTTTGCGCTATAATCCTTGGATAGAACGAAAATTGAGTTCATGACCCTCGACAACGTTATACTTTTGTTTTCAGGAATGCCGTTCCAAAACTATTTCCCACCTCATAGTCTCCTTCATTCACTATCATCATGCCCATCTGACATGTGAATTCCCCACACTTGCGCAACCACTTTCATAGCCGATGACCCACCTGGAGATGAATTCACGACATTAGGGTCTATCAAATTACTCACAACATAGACAACCTTTATACACAAACACACCACAAACCATACATAAGTTATTACATATGCAAACGCTTATTGTTCTGTGAATTAACAAATTCAACACCAACAACAATCACCAATTACTACTCTTAGTAGCTAAAACCCCTTGTGTGGCAATGGGGCAACTTTATTCTAGTGGTTCAATGTAGGAAGATTTTGATTGGGTAGAGATTGAGATATGCTGTGGGAAGATCAAAGACGTCAAGGGCGTTAGAGAAAGAGAGAGCCTTTTCCGACTCGTGGCACAAACATGACTGGTCTGTTGAGGCCATCTGGAGAACTTCACAATTTGCGCTCTCATCCTTGGAAAGAATGCAAATCGAATTCATGACCATCTCCTCAAGAACGTTACTATTTTTTTTAATTTGTTAAGAAACACAAAGTATAATTTACATAAACACACTCACTCACTAACATAACACCTAGTGAAGAATAGATCCATGGAGCTTAGGAGCAGGGATTCACCACGTTCGCCTCACTGTTAACAGCAATGTCCTCTCCTACTACAAGAATAATATGTTTGAATGGATGCACATGACGTCAAACCTTGTGTTCGATCACAGGTATGTTGGAGGTACAACTGCTCTCGTAGTCACCCAATCAGTTAAGCAATAATTCTATAATAGTCAGGAGATCAAATAGGAAATATTTGTGAGCCCTGGCCTTTGTCTTTTGATATTGGATCTACAATCCATACCAAGTAAACTAGGTTTATCTAGAAGCTACAAGTTGTTGACCATACCGAGTCAATTTCATACATCTTGATGCTACAAAGGTTGTACATATCCCTAGTACATTTATATGTATTAAATGCTTACAAAAATTTTATCATTCCGAGTAGATATGGCATATCTCAAAGCTACAAAAGGTTGGTCACACCAAGTAGATGGTACATTGATATTTGAAGACATGAGAGGTTGGTCTATGAATTTGAAGCCACATGAGGTTTGTCACACACCAAGTAGTTGGCACATTAATATTTGTTGGCCACACCAGAGTAGAGATTGCTGGTCAACGAGATGAGATGACACAATCCCTCTTTTGTTCAAAGAAACCATATCGTTACCTTTTTCTTTGGTATCCGGTTGTTGGATAGTCGTGATTGTTCAAAGCGAACCTTTTTTAGCCCCGACAAGCAGCAACCATATAGCCCACCACCACAATTCGCATGCTATGTAGCAGTCACATTCTGATGGAAGGAGGGCGGAGCCAAGAAAAACAGTGGTGATGCTATGTGTATGGGGGGTGCATTGCCCTAGCCCTGGAAAGAAGTGTGAGGTTAATTTTTTTGGAGGTCTTGGATGGGATCTTAATATTGGTTATATGAACTGTCATTAGATGGCGCAAAATGGGCGGTTATATTAATTGGGAACACCCTAAGATCTCTTTCATGAACGGTTTTGGTTCTGAACTTGCAGCACCAAGATTGTGTTCGAGTTGAACGCTCTCAATGGTTGTGGCCCTCTGGCGGACAAGTTTACGGGAGGAGATTGAGAATGACCAATGCAACATGGCTCATCCGTTACACCGCCAGAAAGGGCTACGAAATCTATGGGTGGGAGCTCGGTATGTTCTCCTAGTGTCTTCTCCATTTCTCTTGGTACCGTAACCCAAGATGGAATTTCAGTTAGAGATGACAAATTTTCTTCAAAATGTGCAGGAAATGAGGTCGGTGGCAAATGCACCGCACCGGAGCCTCGATCATCATTGACTGGTATGCCAAAGACGTGACTATGCTGTGGAAAACATATATACTAGGCAACAGCTCATTGAAGCCGCTGGTGATCGCTCAAGGAGGCTACTTCAAAGAAGGCTGGTTCGATTAGTTCATCGTCAAAAACAATCCAAATATGGTCAGTGTGGTCACCCACCACATACTATCTGGGAGGGGGGGGGGCATTGCCCCCAGCCCTCAAAAGAAGTGTGAAGTTAAATTTTTTTAGTCTTTGATGGGATCTTAATATTCGTTATATGAACTATCCATTGGATGGTGAAAAATGGATGATTTATATTAATTGGGAGCATCCTGAGATTTCTCATCATGCATGGTTTTGGTTTTGAACTTGTAGTACCAAGATTGTGTTCGAGCTATGTGTGGTTGTGGCCCTTTGGCAGATGGGTCTATGGGAGGGGCCTGGGAATGACCAATGCAACATGAATCATCCGTTACACTGCCAAAAAAGGCTATGAATCTATGGGTGGGAGCCACGTATGTTCTCCTAGTGTCTACTTCATTTCTCTTAGTACCTTGAACCAGGATGGAATTTCCATTAGATGATAGATTTTCTTGAAAACATGCAGGAAATGAGGTCGGTAGCAAAGACAGCGTAGCCTTGAACACATCCGAGTAGTATGCCAAAGATGTGACCGTACTGACATGGTCTGTGGAAGTGATATATACTAGGACAACCCGTTGATGCCTCTGGTGCTCGCTCCGGGAGGCTTCTTTGAAGAAGGTTGGTTCAGCGAGTTCAATGCCAAAACAAGTCAGTGTGGTCACCCACCACATATTACCTTCTCTATCCGTTAGCGCAAATCTTTTTCATGTTTTTTGGATGAAAATTTCCTATAAAATGTAGTGCAATGATTTTTTTTAAAAAATATATAAAATTCGATCCTACAGGTCAAACAATCAACATAGGAAAAATTGCTATTATTATTATGCTCAAAATGAGACAAGTTTTTGTGAACACATGTGCACTGCACCCCTTATCTAAGATGTCCAATACTGCTTTGAGATGTGTGCTACTCAAATATTAACTTACTTACACGGAAGTTTCTCTTAAATGAAAAAAACATATGGACTCCAGACTTTATAGATCAACAAAACAATGGAACCGCAATTTGTGAAAGGAGTTTTTTTTTCTGGAATAAATATACAAAATGATATTTATTTTCTTGTTAAGAAATATTTTTTATAGTATTTATGCTGTAAATAGAAATTTAAAAGTTTTTCCGCACTTAATTGTTCTAATGTATTGTTGACCTGCAAACTTTAAAGTTCATATATTGTTTCATTTGAGATAAAAGAAAGAGGCGTTCACACAGATCAAAAAGCAACAAATAGATGGTTGGACATGTTGGAATTATTCGCTCCGGAGGCCCATGTGGCCATTCATGCATGACAGAGGGGTGTGAAAAATTTAGTCCCGCTCCGCTAGTGAAAGATATATGAGACCAACTTAGAGCATTTTCAATAGAAAATGTAGATGCAAAAACATCTAACTTTTGCATCTTCGAAACCCAAAATCAGCTCTACAGCAGATGATGTAGATGCAAAAAAAAATTACATCTCCGCCTTCCAGAAATGTAAAATACAACACTTCGAGTTGCAAATTTGCATCTCCACCATATGAAGATGTAAAAACGCAACCGCCTGCCAACCCACCAAATGTCGTTCATTTCACTTCCTTCCTCCTCCTCTTCTTCCTCTCGCTGCCTGCCACATTGTCGTGGCCCGCCCACCCACCTGCCGCGTGTCGCCGTCGCACTGCCACGCCTGACCCCCCCCTCCCGCACCCCCGCCGATGGTTACACCGCCGGACGCCACGAATCTGCAGCCGCCCTGCCCCCGCCCGCACATCTCCAATCCACCCGCATCCACCACCGCCGTCGTCGTCCCGCCCACACCCCGGTCCCGCCCGCATCCACCGC
>NC_041388.1:631422387-631486227 GCF_002162155.2 Triticum dicoccoides | reverse complement strand
GGAGGAGGAGGAGGAGGAGGAGGAGGAGGAGGAGGAGGAGGAGAAGGAGGTGAAGAAGGAGGACGAGGCCGCCCCCTCGACGATGATCCCCATCGAGTCCTCGGAGGAGGCGGACGAGGAGTCCTCGGGGCTCTCCGATGATAACGACGACGAGTAGTGGACGCCCTCGGACGACGAGTACCTCCTCCGTCTAGGTGTATAAGTCACCTTACGAAAACCAAATAATCCCAAAACACTAAGGCGCGAAAGAGTAGTACTCCCTCCGGTCCTTTTTACTCTGCATATTAGGTTTGTCTGAAATCAATCTCATCCAACTTTGACCAAGTTTATACAAAAAATTATTAACATTCACATAACAACACATTTATTATTAGATCCATCTCAGAATATATTTTCATATTATATTTATTAGATGTTATAGATGTTAATATTTTGTAATATAAATTTGGTCAAACTTAGCAAACTTTGACTTCAGACAAAGCTAATGTGTAGAGTAAAAAGGACTGGAGGGAGTACTAGTTGCATGCATATTAATTAGACTTCATCTATTAATTGAAGGATTATTGCATGCAATTTCTGTGGCACGCTATTGGTATTGAAAGAGGACTTCTATTAATAGCACATTTTTAGTTGAGAAAAGAATGATGTGATTGGCTTCATCCGTCATTCAATTATTTTCCTAGTTCAATCTCTTTGCGCCTAGGTTGCGGTGCACCTTAATGCACCTAGACGGAGGGAGTAGTTTGGATTAGTTGGGCTAGTCGTTTTTTTAATGTTTTCTATGTTTGACCTATGTATGAATTTCATGAAGTATGATGAAATGAAGTAGTTTGAACTATGTTGAAAGAAGTAGTAGTTGGAAGTTTTTAGATTTTACATCTCTAATTAGCATCTTCTGTTGGAGTTAGTCTTTTACATCTCCGTTTTACATCGTCGGTTGGAGTTGGCATTTTTTATTTTTTAGATGTAAATTTTTACATCTTCAAATTTGCATCATCTATTGAAGATGCTTTTATAAAGAAAGTTGTTTCATATATCACGAAGAGCTTGAGAAGAGAACATACACACACACGTTCCTCCTCCACAGCCCGCCTCGCGTCGCAAGCCGTTGTGCTTCGTGATCGAGCCGCGCTAGGACCTATGCCACATGTACCCAATGCCTTATTTTTGGCACGCAAGATCAATGTTGAAACGTTTTTCAACTAGTGAGAATCCGAACCAGTTTTTTCATAGTGGATTGGTTTTTGGTTCTCTTCGCCTCCTTAGTGGGAAAGCAATTATGTTTCTCTTCCTCTCCATGTTCGAGGCACAGGATAAGAGGTCGTTCCTCTTTCCATATTGGCGGAATGCACACAACTCTTGGCCTCATTCTAGAATCTTGCGTCGCCTACCTCTTTTCCATCTCGCTCGAAAAAAGGATTCTGAAACCCCCTCCTCTTGTGATCCGATACTGGAGAGGGCCGATCAAGTTTTTGGGGAGCGTCCCGCTCGACTATTTGGATCTTTGTTCAATGTGACTGTGAACGGTAATATACCTGACAATGAGTTCTCCAATGGCGACTTCTTCCCCAACCGAGGACCTTTTTTGCGACATGATGAACGACACACCTACATCTTCTTCCGGTGCTCCGTATGTCATCTTATCCTCTGTGTTAGAGATATGATGTTTATTTCTTATGATCTTGATTACATGACTAGTTTCAACAACTTGTTGCTTCATTCGATTGTCATCTCTATCATGGTAAATCATGTTTTACCTACTATTTTTCTGGATTAAACTTAATGGAATACCCACGAGCTTTGGGTTAAAAAATAATTTTGTAATAAGTATTTCTGAGACGAGACAACATCCAAACGTCGCGACCGCGCCGAAAGAGTGGCGAACCAGTCTGAGCTTGGCCTCATTGGATTCGGCGACCAGTCTTGATTACCCATGGCGGCTCTCCAAGCTCCCAAGACGTCACACTTTAATGACTAGCTCAATTCCCCATGCGTGCGAACGTGATCTCATCCTCTCCGGCGGTACTTAAACACGCCGCGCGCAAGCGGCCACCAGCATTCCGTCGCCTTGCCCCTTGGACTCCACCTCCGAGAGCTATCAGCTATGGCTGCCATCAAGATCAAGCTCGCCGTGGACAGGTCGCGGAATCGCGTGGTCTTCGCTGACGCTGGCTCCGACTTTGTCGACGTTCTCCTCTCCTTCCTCACGCTGCCGCTCTCCGCCCTCCAGTCCGGCGCACCAGGCGTGCCATCGCCGGGGTGCCTCTCCAACCTCTGCGGCAGCGTGGACCGCCTCAGGGACAGTGGTCTGCTAAAGGTCGAGGCCTGCCATGGCATGCTTCTCACGCCTGCTCACAACGATGTGTTCCAGTATGCATACATATCTAGTACTCCCTCCATTCCAAAATAGATGACTCAACTTTGTACTAATTTTACAAAGTTAGTACAAAGTTGAGTCATCTATTTTGGAACGGTGGGAGTATGATCTATGTGTCATTTCAGTTATTCTTCATGATTAGCTTGACTAATTAAATTAAATCTCATTGCCAGGGACTGTAAGTCAGCTAGCAAGTACTGCAACAAAGCTCCTACCGGGTCTTGCAAGTGTTGCCTAGTTATGGCCAGAGTTTTTCATGTCTACAACTATGAGCAAGTGGCCAGAAAAGAGACCTTTGTACGTGGCACAGGACGGTTTGTGATCAGTGATGACATGACAATCAAGCCAGCATCTACAGGAGTCATACAGTCGCTGCCTCAAGCGTTCGGTTCTAATGGAATCGCCCATGGCTTTGAGGAGCTGGAAGTGACCGTCAGCTGGCTCACTGTAAGACGATCGATTTTCATCAGCATAGTACTATACTAGTATATACAAAAAATTTACCGTTGGAGTAGAACCCCCTCTTTTTTCTAATACCTGGGCTTAATTGTGATTTAGGTTTCATCCATGCTGAAGGCCTTCCTTTCATCAGATACCGTGCTCAGTGATGCATTCCTAACAAATGAACCTGATGGCAAGGCTGCTCATGCTACCGCGAAACCGAGCATCGATCGGAAAATTCCACCGTCCGATCAAGATTCCGCAGGTTCTTTCCCAGAAAGCAAGATCAAGATTTTCTATGACACATATAAAAAGAAGGTCATGTATGCTGAATGCAACCGTGAGTTCGTGGACCTGCTCATGGGTTTCTTGACTTACCCTGCGAGCTGCGTGATCAAGCACACAGGAGCTGTCACTTGCCATCTTGGCAGGTGCTTCACAAATCTCTATAGCAGCGTTGTCGATCTCGCCAATGCTGGGTGCTTCACAGGTGGCCTCCCTGGTGTGATGTTACTGGATCCAAGCGTTATGCCGTTTGACATTTTGAGCAACATCTTGTCCGACCGGTGCCGGCCGCTTGACTGTCGGTGTCGGAAGGACACGATGCCAGAGCTAGCACGCTACTGCTTCCACCCTGAGATTGTCGAGGACCGAAAGTACGTCGTAGGCGATGATCTGCTTATACATCAGGCAACTGCCATGTCTGTGATGAAGTATTGGTCTGGGAGGAACAAGGCTATGGTACTGGAGACTGACATTACCGTAGGGAAGCAGGAGGTAATCTAGCTTGCAAATTAGCACATAACTAATAATGCGTAAATTAAGTTTGTTGGGGGTTTTGCCGATGATTTCCGTTATTCTTGCAGGCTGTTGCGTTGCTGCGAGCCGCGCTAATAACTTCGAAGAATGCACTGACCGAAGTGTTCATAGATAGGCTGGAGGCACAGTCGTCCACCATGCCGAAGATGCCCCGCTACGGTACAACCCTCCTCCAAAACGTATAAAGGGCAATATAGTCTTTTCACTCATCATATTCATTTTCATACGCATGTTCCGTTGTACGCTGTATAGGCCGTACGTACGAGGAATCCAATTCTGTACTAACACCCACAGGGTCGGCCTATTAATATATTTTTAATATTCAAAAATAGATGCAGGTAGTGAGATTCAAACTCATTACCACGTTGTATTCATACAGTGCCACTAACCAACTGGCAGAGCAACTCATCAGGCAACTTTTGTATGCTGATGCTGGTGTACAAATTGCAACTTTTGTTATTCTTATGGTAAACAACTCGTGAGCAACCTATGCACCCATGTGTTCTACAAATGTTTCTCGGCCGCAGCCATGCCCTCAGACATACGTAAACAAAAAAGGCAATGCCTTGTTTTACTTTTTTCCTGGTTTTGTCTAGCCAATTTTCTATTGTTTTTTTTCTCGATCTCCTTTTCTTTTTTCATTTTCATTTTCTTTTCCTTTCTAAAATTCACGGAATTTTTCTAAAATCCTGAAATTTTCATAAATTCGTGAACTGTGTTTCAAGTCCGTGTCTAATTTCTTAAACCTGTGAACTTTTTTCTCAAATCACTGATTTTTTTTCAAATACATGAACAATTTTTAGATCCACAAACCTGTCTCAATTTTTACAAACTTTTTCTAAAACCCATGATTTTTTTCAAAAATTCGTGCAAACAATCTATGTCCAAGTGAGAGGAAAGACGAACGAGAAGAAAAATAGCCATTTTCCCCAACTACCTGCAAAATTTGGGTATATTTTCTTAAATTCCATGAGTACATCATATGCAACATAGGGGTTTCGGTTAATTTGGAAGAGTCCGTCCCATAGCATTTTTTTTACATATTCATCAAATGGACCCAAATTTTTTCCACTGAATACTATCATCATGGCAAGCGGCCATGCCATATTTCATCTATTTTTTAGATTTCGTACAATTTCTACAGTTTTTTGCGTGAAAAATCCCTAAAATACTAACCGGGCGTGACGCAACGTGTGTTTTTTGTACGAATTCGTCCAAATTTTGTGTGGAGTACTAGGATGACCATGCCCAGCAACCTGAAAATTCTGGCTATATTTTATGAAAGTGCACAACACTAGTAGAAAATGGGCCTTTAGTCCCGGTTCTAGAGGGCCTTTATGTTGGGGAACATAGTAATTTTAAAATTTTCCTACGCACACGCAAGATCATGGTGATGCATAGCAACAAGAGGAGAGAGTGTCGTCCATGTACCCTCGTAGACCGTAAGCGGAAGCGTTATGAGAACGCGGATGATGTAGTCGTACGTCTTCATGATCCGACCGATCCAAGTACCGAACGCACGGCACCTCCGAGTTCAGCACACGTTCAGCTCGATGACGTCTCACGAACTCACGATCCAGCAGAGCTTCGTGGGAGAGTTCCATCAGCACGACGGCGTGATGACGGTGATGATGATGCTACCGATGCAGGGCTTCGCCTAAGCACCGCTATGATATGACCGAGGTGGATTATGGTGAAGGGGGCACTGCACACAGCTAAAAGATCAACTGATCAACTTGTGTGTCCATGGGGTCCCCTGCCCCCGTATATAAAGGAGCAAGGGGGGAGGCCGGCCAGCCCTAGGACTGTGCGCCAAGAGGAGGAGTCCTCCTCCTAGTGAGAGTAGGACTCCCCTTTCCTAATCCCACTAGGAGGGGGAAGGAAGGAATGGGAGAGGGGAAAGGCAAGGGGGCGCCCCCTTCCTTGTCCTATTCGGACTCAAGGGGAGGGGGCGCGCGACCTGCCCTGGCCGGCCCCTCTCTGTCCACTAGGGCCCATCAAGGCCCATTAGCCCCCGGCAGGGCCGGTCCTGAGGTTTTGGGGGCCCGGGGCGAAACTAAAACTTTGGGCCTATTAATACTCGCAATAATATGTGACTTACATATGACTATATGATTTCCCCCCAAAAAAATGACTATGCGATTTTGTCTCATAAATCATGAGTAAATTTCTAAAATATTTTTCTAGAAGTTGGTTTCTAAACCACACAAAGACGAAAATATGGAGTACATAATATAGATACCATGACCCCTTTAGTCCCGGTTTGAGACACAAACCGGGACTAAAGGGCATCACACCCTTTAGTCCCGGTTCGTGTCTCAAACCGGGACTTTCCCATTTAAACCGAGACTAATACTTTTAGCCGCTCGAAGCGGGACTAATGCTCACATTAGTCCCGGTTCGTAATGCAACCGGAACTAATGTGTATATTGAGATATGACCAAAGCCTTATTTTCTACTAGTGCAAGTACATCATGTACAACGTAGGGGTTTTGATTAAGTCGAAAGAGTCCGTCCCATAGCACTTTCTTTTACATATTCATCAAATAGACCCAAATTTTTTCCACATCATTCTATCTTCATGGATAGCATCCAAACCAAGTTTCATCTATTTTTGACATTTCACACATTTTCTAGGGTTTTCCAGGTGAATAATCCCTAAAATACTGATCGGACGTGACCCAACGTGTGTTTGGTGTCCGAATTCGTTTAAATTTTGCATGGAGTGCTAGGATGACAATGCCCATTTGCCTGCAAAATTTGAGTATATTTAATGAAAGTCCACAAGTACGTCATGTACAACATAGAGGTTTCGCCTAAGTCGGAAGAGTCCGTCCCATAGCACTTTTTTACACATTCAACAATGTAGAGAGTAATAAAGAAATTGAATAAAGCCGGTGTGTCGTACAAACCCGGTAACATGAAAGAAGAAGAAGAGAATGTGTTGATAGATTTCCTAAAAAGATTTCCCTTACGATGATGTGCGATGATAGATTTTCTAGAAAGGATTTCCCTTACGATGACGTGCACACACCTGATGGCACAATGGGTGGCAAGAACTATGATTTAAAAAGAATTCTTTAATTGTTGATACCAGGCCGGTTTTCTAGTCTGGAACCTTTTAGATGGTTACTCATTTTTTTTTAAATTGCAATGCTACAAAATGTGCATCATATTTATTTATTTATTCATATTTTTCAAAAAAATTGAAAATATAAAAAATGGTTGCATTTTCAGAAAAAAAATAAGATTTTTAAACTTGTTTGTGTTTTCAAATATTATTCAGAATTTCAAAAAAATAGCGGTTTTCAAAATTTATTCAGAGTTTAAAATCTGTTCTACTTTTCGGAAAATTTGTATGCATGTTAAAAAATCAATTTTGAATTTCTTTTGCGTTCAAAAAAGTCACGTTCAAAATTCTAAAAAATTGTTCAGCTATGTAGCTGTTAATAGTCTTAAGACACCGCGCTGCTCTTTTGTCATTATAATTGGGTCAGTCTAGTGGTTAGCTCATTTCATTGAGAGTGCAAGGTCATGTGTTCAATACCTGTCGCATGCACATTTTTTTAGGATTTTCCAGTGTTTCAGATAGACGACTTGCTGTTGGGCCGGCCCAGGATACTGTTAGCCCCTGTTTATTTTCGCGGGCTGTCTCGAAAAAAATTCGCTGGTGTATTTTAAAAAAAAAGACCATCATACCATTTATTATGAAGGGGTATGGAGAGATCTCCTCCGTTAATGTGTTCAGGGGGAATTATACCGAAGCGGAAGTGATCTTTGCCAGGGTCCCTGGGGGGCGGATCATAACCGTGGAGGTTGCGAGGTCCGACACCATTGCGACTGTCAAGGGTAGGATCAAGGATAGGGTGTCTATTCCTGAGGGGTTTCGTCATGAATTGGTCTACGGTAGCAGATATCTTAAAGACTCGCGCACCTGCCTTGCCTTAAGACGGCCTCTGCAAGCGCCTTCAAGACCCGCCGGCGTGCGGCGTGGGCGTCGCGTCGCTCGAGCCCTGAGCCGGCCGCTTCTCCCGGAGTCAGCTCTGAAGATGGCTGGCACATAGTTAAGCCGGCGTACTGGTGGAGGGCACTTCCCAGCTACCAAAATTCAAGACAGAGGAGGGCAGCACCTTCTTATTCCCCTCCTGCGCGCCAGGCTTTCGTCAAGCATCGCCATCGTATATTCCACCGCTGCCTGGACAAAGGCCACTGCCAGGCCGCCTGCCGGAACCCTCTCAGATGTCGTGCCTGTCGACGCTGTGGACACCGCGCCCGTGACTGCACTTCCTCGCCGTCCTTCTCGCCACCTTCTGCCTTGCCGTCTCCAACGCGGTGGTCTGCATCGGCTGCGGTCGCTTCTGTGCCGCCGCTGCCGACTGGGGCTGCTGCTATGCCTCCTCGCGTTGGCGACCCGTCCCTGCGCCCGGAAGAGGGCCATGTCGTCATCACCTCCACGCCGGCAATGGAGGAGGCCGCTGCCTCCCTTGCCTCCCTGGGCGCCTTTGTGTGGCTTGGGGGCAACCGCCCGCGCGTCAACGCCGCGGAGATCAGGGACGTCATCGCCAACGAATTCTCCATCAACCGCAACTACATCAAGGTGGTCCCGCACTATCCAGAAGACTTTTTTGCGCTCTTCACTCACCCGCATCATCGCGACCAAGTCACGGCGTCCCCAGGCCACTTCAACCGCAACGGCCTCGACATTCATGCCGCCAACTGGAGGCCCGAAGCCAACGCCGACTCGGTGGAGGCGTACTACCATGTGCATCTTTGCATCGAGAATCTGCCTCTCAATGCCTGGTGTGACGAGGTAGCTACGCAGGTGCTTGGACCAGACACGTTCCTCCACTACTTTGATGTTGCCATTGTGAAGCGTGAAGATTCTTCCTCCTTCAACTTGTGGGCATGGTCGGCCAACCCTTCGGCCATCCCCAAGGTTCTCCGGCTGACGCTCGCCGGCAACCAAGCGGCGGGCTACAGCAGCAGCCCGAGCGCCGTGGTGGGCCGGCGCGGCCTCAAGCGGCGTGTCCTGGTGCACCTTGAAACGGTGGAAGACTTCACTCCTGACGTCAATGGAGTTATCCCTCGCCGTCCTCGCTCAACACACCCGTTCACCTTCTACTACGGTGTGGTCGACGGTGAGTCAAGAATGCGAGACCGCTCGGAGGTGGCTGGGCAAAGAAGGGATGATGACCAAGACCGCGACCGTCGCGATGACGATGATGACCGCGGACGTCGGGGCCGGGAGGATCGCTCCTCCTCTTGGCGTGATCGCTTCTTCCGCAGCTGGTCGCACGCTCTAGCGCGCCGCGAGGACGAAGACCGCCGTGGCTCCAGGGATAGCCGTCGTGAAGACAGGGGAGGCCGCCGCGACGATCGCGTTGGCAGGGACGGACGCCGTAGGAACTCTGGCGCCCCTGACGCTCGCAAGATTGATTGGAACCAAGTCCAACGCGTTCCTGACGGTGCTGTCATTCCGGCCTCCGGCAGGCGTGGCCGTCGTCGCCCTGAAGATAGTGGCTCGCGCTCGGCGCGCCCGGGCGGACTGACCAGCCCTGTCTGCGAGGGCAGTCGTGGTCATTCTCCTCCGGCCTCACCTAGAACCACCTCCTGCGACATCGTGCAAGTCTCTTCCTCACCTGGCGACGCTTCTTGGTTCAGCTGGATTGCCCCCTGCTTTGGTGCTCAGGAGAGGCCAGCAGTGGTGTGTCCTGCAACGCTGCATCAGGATGCCTCCCCTCGTACATCAGTGCTGGACATCATCCAGCTACATCCCATGCCAGCTCCAGCACGTCCCTGTGAATCTGCTATGCCACCCCTGATGTTGGCTGCTTCGGCATCCCATGGCTCGCCTTCTGCTGCTGAGCCGACCACGCCGATTTTCATCCCGATGTCCACCCCGCCAGTCAGCCCTGCTGCGACCAACTCTACTGATCTTCCCACGCAGTCCCTGTTGTTTGTGCCTTGTGCCCCGCCCCTGTTGTCAGCGCCGAGCTCTACACTGCCCAGGCCGCCCAAGACAAGGAGGAAGACGCTCGCTGGTGTTTCGGGCTTCAACCTCAACCGCTGCAGCCCGCGTCTTCAAGCAAAGAAGAGGACTATGCCAGTGGTGCAGCTAGCAGAGAAACTCCTCTGTCAGCGCCTGGGCATCATCAACGAAGGGCAAGAAGTTACTGAAGAAGCCATTAGCAAATTTGTTGGCATGTTCCAGGGACAACTTCCTGACATCACAGTTTCGGCCCTCCGGGCCCTCTTCAATCTAGACTGTGATCTTGCGAAGGCCGTGGAGGATGCACTGATGGAACATGGAGGCGCGACCGGAACAGAACTGCAGACCGCGAATGGAGAGGTCGCCGGTGAGGCAGCGTGACTGGGCTGCCATGGACCCTGATGATGTAGCTCAATTCTCCATGTTAGCTAAGACCAACTACTACCTTCTGTTTGTGTGGGTGTGTGCCTGTTTCCTGCTATCGTTGAAGATAGCTCATCCTTGTAGCCCTGGCAAGGCAAACGTGTGTGTGCTTTGTAACCGTAGTGACTACTGTTGTTTTCTGATGTATGGCAACCGCTACAGTTTATGCAACCTGATGATGTTCTATGGATTTTGCTATATCAGTCCCAGGCAGCCTCTGCTTTCTATGTCCCAACTTGCTGATGCTAAATTGATGTGTTCAAAGTTTCAATATGACTGATCAAAATCTGAGTATCCTGAATTGGAATGTTTGTGGATTGAACTGCCCCAACCGCCGATCGACCATTCGAGAGACCATCACTGCCACGCCTTGCCATTTAGTCTGTTTGCAGGAGACAAAGCTCGAACAGGTCGATCTCTCCATGGCTTCCTCTCTCGGTGGTCCGAGGCTCAAAAGTTTTGCGCAACGTCCTGCTATTGGTACTCATGGTGGCATCCTGTTGCTGTGGGACGAAAACTTCCTCGAGGTTAAGGACATTAGCACTGGATCCTTTTTCCTGTCCGCTACAATCACCATTGCTTGTAACAACACTTCTTTCAAGTTCACAACCGTCTATGGGCCAACCCGAAGTAACCTCAAAGACCCTTTTTTCCAGGAGCTGATCAGCGAGAAGCCATCCCCTGGTACTAGATGGCTGCTTGCCGGTGATTTTAATCAGATTTATCGGGCAAGCGACAAGAATAGAGCTAACAGTGACCGAAGCCGCATGACACGCTTTCGCAACACCCTCAATACTTGTGAGCTCAAAGAAATACACTTGCAAAACAGGAAATTCACTTGGAGTAATGAACAAGGCGCTCCAACACTAAGCAAACTAGACTATTTTTTCTGCAATGAAGAGTGGGACATCGATTTTGGCAATCATTTGCTGCATGCCCTCTCCTCGTCCTTTTCTGACCACTGCCCTCTCCTACTTGCCAATGACCAAGGGCCACCGAAGACTAAGTGTTTCCGTTTTGAAAATTTTTGGATCAAAATGCCCGGCTTCAAGGAGATCGTGCAAGGTGCTTGGAACCAAAATGTGAACCATGTAGACCCGTATCATATCTTATTTCACAAGTTGAAAAAGACAATTTTTGCACACTCCAAGGTGCAACTACACATGGCTCTGGAGGTCATACTTCGCCTGGATGTGGCACTTGAGCTCAGGCCTCTTAGTGTGGAAGAACGTGATATTCGTGCAAGGCTCAAGAGAAAGGTTGTCGTCCTGGCCGTCCTGGAGCGTGCTCGAAAGAGGCAAAATTCGCGAGTCACCAATCTCAAAGAGGGTGATGCAAACACTCGCTTCTTTCACTTGAGAGTCAATCATAGAAGAAGGAAGAACTTCATCCATCGTCTGAAGCACAATAATGGTTGGGTAGTGGATCATGATCACAAAAAGTCCATCATCCAAAACCACTTTGTCGAGGCCACGAAGCGTCCCCCGCCACGACGCAAGGACATCAACTGGGATTGCATTCCGGTGCCTGCTAGGGACCTTTCTGACCTTGGGGTGGCCTTCACGGAGGAGGAGGTCAGGAAGGCGATTTTTGATCTACCCCGTGATAAAGCCCCGGGCCCCGATGGCTTCTCTGGTGCCTTCTTCAAGGAATGTTGGGAGATCATCAAAGATGACATCATGGCTGCTATCAGCCACTTTTCAAACTTGCACACGTCCAATCTTCATTGGCTCAACTCAGCCAACATTGCTCTCATACCTAAGAAAGAGGGGGCGGAGAGCATCTCAGACATTCGTCCCATCAGCCTCATTCATGCCATTGCAAAGATCCTCACCAAGGTGTTGGCTACGCGCCTAGCTCCTCATATGAACAATCTTGTATCCACTGCTCAAAGCGCATTCATAAAGAAAAGAAGTATCCACGACAACTTCATGTATGTCAGAAATTTGGCAAGGAAGCTCCACAGAAACCGTACACCGACCCTGCTATTCAAACTTGACATCAAGAAGGCTTTCGACTCAGTGCGATGGGACTTCCTTATGGACCTGTTGAGACACCTCGGGTTCCCGACCAGATTTCGAGATTGGATTTCTGCACTCCTCTCCACGGCCACCTCGAGGGTTTTGATCAATGGGGTGGTGGGCGACCCGTTGAAGCACGGTTGTGGTCTCCGGCAGGGAGATTCACTATCCCCGCTCCTCTTCGTTCTGGCTATCGACCCCCTGCACCACCTTCTCAACAAGGCCACCTCACGAGGGCACCTCCACCCTATTGGTGGAAGAGCACCGACCATCAGGACGTCTTTATACGCAGACGATGCTGCCATCTTTGTCAGGCCCATGAGAGAGGACATCCAATTTCTTGCTTCCTCCTTAACCGCTTTCGGATAAGTGACCGGCCTGGTTACTAACTGTGCTAAAAGCATGGTGGCTCCCATTCGGTGTGAAAACATAAATCTGGACGACATCCTGCAAGCCTTCCCGGCGGTGCGCTCCACTTTCCCGATGCGATACCTTGGTCTTCCGCTGTCAGTCAAGCGCCTCAAAAATATTCACTTTCAACCCCTCATTGACAAGGTCGCCAGCAAGCTCCCTCCTTGGCAGGGAAGACACGTTGCCAGTGTTGGGCGCGTGGTTCTCGTTAAAGAGGTCCTCACGGCCATCGCGATTTATCACCTCACGCCTCTCGACATCCCCGTGGAGGTGCTAAACGCAATTGACAGCCTTCGGCGTGCATACCTTTGGGCTGGAACGGACAAAGTTTCGGGAGGGAAATGCAAGATTAATTGGGATCTCGTTTGCAAGCCTAAACAGTTTAGCGGACTAGGCGTGCTCAATCTGGACAAATTTGCTAAAGCCCTACGTCTTCGATGGCTATGGTTTGAGTGGGTGGACAAAAGCAAGCCTTGGATAGGCATGGGATCTCCATGCACTGGCGACGATCGTATCTTTTTTGCTGCCGCTACAACGGTTAATGTGGGCAACGGGCGCACAGCCAGATTCTGGAACTCGCCATGGTTAAACGGCTTGTGTCCCCGTGACTTAGCTCCGGGCATCTTTGCCATTTCACGCAACAAGAATTTGTCCGTCCAGCGAGCCCTCACCAACAACAACTGGATCTCTCTCATTGACACCTCCAATGGCCTGTCGCTCGCACACGTCCAGCAGTTTGCTGACCTTTGGGAGAAAGTTTTCATGGCCTCTCTGACTGATGACATAGAAGATTCCATCATTTGGAAGTTCACCAAGGATGGGGTGTACTCTACTTCCTCTGCCTACAGGGCTCAGTTTGAGGGACTCACTAAGTCGGATCTTGTTCACACAGTTTGGAAGGTTTGGGCACCCCCAAGGTGCAAGTTCTTTGTCTGGCTTGTCCTTCAAAATAGGATTTGGACTTCGGATCAGCTGATACGCCGCGGCTGGCCAAACTGTGGCCTCTGCCCTCTATGTCAGCAATGCCAAGAGTCGGCCGCCCACCTCCTTTTCCAATGTCGCTACACCACCCGCATTTGGAACAATATTCTCCCGTGGCTTGGAATGCATCACATCACTACGGCGGCTTGGCAGACAATGACTTCGGTGAGAGCATGGTGGAATGGCAACCTTCAGATTCGCCTTGGATCCCCTAAGGCGCTCGCCTCCCTGATGATGCTTATCTCATGGGAGATATGGATCCCCTAAGGCGCAATGCCAGAGTCTTCAGAAACACGGCCATCCCTTCCATGGTTCTTATCAGTAAGATCAAAGCGGAGGTGTCTCTTTGGGCGATGGCCGGAGCGAAGCACATGAGTGTTGTCATGCCGCGAGAGTAGACCTCTTACTGTTTTTTCTCTTTTAGCCGCTTTGCGACTTTTGTCTATGACTTCCTTCTTAATCAATGAAATGGCAAATCTTTTGCCTTGTTTCAAAAAAAAAAAGACTCGCGCACAGTTGCCGATTACAATCTTGGTAGAGAATGTACCATCACAAACGAATTTTTCAACAAGTGAGATAGATCACAGTCAACTTGAGCACTACAGCCGGTTGTGACAATGCTTGGTCGTGCAATCGTTTTGCTGTTGTTCAGTTCTGCTGGTAGTTGTCTTCGCTTTGTTTAACTTTACCTAATGGTGGTCCTGTGCTCTCCTGTAATGGTCTATCTGTCCAGTCTGGTTAGAAACTTGTCAGGGACTCAGGTGTAGTCTGAATTATGAAAACTTTTGCGGAGGTTTCTCCATTGAATGGAAGATGGAGACGGACAAAACAGAAGTTATTTTGAGCACATTAGAATTGAATCAACGCGAAGATTTTTTTTTTACCAATGTAGCATTTCTTCGTTGCTGCAACATAATACTGCCATCTTGCGCACACTGAAACAAAATGAATTTCAATCATCGTTTTCTGAATTTTGTTTTTCTGTCCTAAGGTTCGAATCGAAACCGAACGCATCCTTGAAGCCAAAGCATACAACGCAACTCTGCACGAGCAATTCTGAATGACAAGTGTCTCTGAGATGCCTCTGTAGCAACTGAATGTTTACTTCCTGCTGCATTAATCTGGAGTCTTGTAGTTTGGAGAGATATTGCCTGCTGGCTTGGTTGATCTAGATCTTGTAAGTACTTTGGTTTCTCTGCAATGCAATGGAGCCGGGGCTGTTGCCCTTTTCCTCTAAATTTTTTTCTGAAAGATACTAATATATATGTTCAACTCTGCAAGACCAATTCTGAAAGGAAAAAAGAAAACAGAGCGATCATGCATGTTCAACAGCAGCAAGCGTCAACAACTGTAGCATACAACACTTCCAAATTTACCGGACAAATCGCAGCCCATGCATTGCATGCATGCAGATCTACACCCTATAGCCTACAATTCTGTTGAGTCCCTGCGTTTCACGATCGACCATGGCAGCGCCGGCTTTGAGGCGCGCGCGCACGCGCTCGTCCGCGAGCAGCTCCGGCGTGAATTCATTCCTCCAGCCGGCGCACCACGCGACGGCCTCCCCCAACGACGGCCTGGCGGACCGCAGCCAGTGGAGCAGCGCCTCTTCCCATCGGTGGAAGAACTCAGCTTCAAGGATGGTCACCATGTCCTGCGCACGCACTAGGGGCTCCCACCCCATCACCGTGCTGAACGAGCAGTCCATCTGCTTCGGCGGCGTGATCCTCAGCTCCCGCAGCTGCCGTGCGAGCCTCGGCAGGATGTGACGCCGGGCAAAGGCGTCCCATTGCATCGGGTGAAGGTACTTTTTCAAAGACGAGACGATGTGGTGGTGATCGGCGTGGTTGATGATCTTGCTCTCCACCGTGTCGTAGAGGCTTTAAACCTGCTGAAGACTTTGTGACACTCTCTATTTTAATATTATGAGCCGTATACATCTTATTAATGCAGAGGCTGGGGTTGCACCCCTTTTCAAAAAAAAAAAAACCGTGTCGTAGAGGCTGTCCGGCAAGTGCCCGACGAGGGGGATCCACGGGCGTAGCCAGTGCTGGCAGTTAGGGTTCCACAGCGGCTCCCACTCCCGCGCGTCAGCGGCCATCCTCGGCGTGATCACCTCCTCGACGATGTAGCGTATGGTGGCAGGAGGTAGCGACGCTTTCCACGTCCCCGGCGTGCGCTCCCCTTCGAACACCTTCGCCGACTCGACGACCGCCGCCAGCGCGCCCGCCGTTTCCGCGCTACCATCCCCTTGGAGTTCGAGCGAATGCAGCAGGGCGAGGGTCTTGTCGAAGCACTCACGTTCAAGGGACAGCACTCGTGAAAGGTTCCGCCACCGGCGGGACCACTCGTCTTCGACCACCGGCGGCGTGTTCTGCAGCCCGTTGTCGTGCGGTGTGTCGTCATGGCCGATCCCGGCGTTCCGGCGCGGCAGTGCCACGGGCTCTAAGTGGGCGATGATCCCTTGCCGCTAGGGCTGCAAACGATTCGAGCTCGAGCGAGTTGGAGTTGGCTCAGCTCAACTCATATGAAAATTCAAGCGAGCTCAAATTGAGTGAAGCTCATGATCGAGCTGTAGAACATGACTCGTGCTTAGCTTGTAACGATCTCGAGCTAATTTCGAGCTAAATGAGATGGTAAAAATTATAAACCTATGGATGGAAAACAAAAAATTAAGGTGAATATGCTGGGAACCTTTGCTAAAAATATAGAATATTTAACACATAGTCTGTCATAATTAGTCTTCAATCTTCTCTACAGTTAATAAGTTTCCATGTTTGTTGGTAAATAAAATGAAGAAAAATTATGAACAACATATATTAATAAATTATCTTAATTCCATTTAATATATGGCATGATCATTTAATATAATGATATTCTGTCGAGCTATCGAGCTGAAATCGAGCGAGCCAACATTGGCTCAAAATCAGCTCGTTTTTCTATCGAGCTATATAAAATGTTTAAACTCAGCTTGTTTATTTTCAAGTCGATCTCGAGTCGAGTCAAAAAACGAGTCAATCTTGAGTGGCTCATGAGCCTTGAGCTTTTCTTGCATCCCTACTTGCCGCTGCCCGCCCAGGCCGGAGCCCTCCCGGTAGTTCCACTGCCGCATCATCCTTGCCACCGCCTCGGTGGTGACCGCCAGGCTCCCGGGCATGTGAGAAGGGTACGCTGACTTGGCCTCCAGCGTCGCCATCGCCGCGCCGGCCAAACGATCGAGCTCTTGCAAACACTATACGTACTACGTATATATCACGCGATATTGGAAACCGGCTCCGACTAGGATTGGTGTTCGTCACCGAATCTCCGAGTAGGATTAGTGTTCGTCACGGAATAGTATTATTGAATCAAGTGTCTTGGCTGCTTCACGCACCCGGCCGTGAGAAATATACGTGTACGTATAAATAATAAAGGAAGATAAAGTCATGTCATAGTGTAAACCACTCGATTCCCCGCTTGTGTTGTGTGTGCTTCTTTTTGCCGGCCTGTTTGTCTTGGTTCTTACCACCTATATTTATGGAACCACAAGACCATTAGTTTATTGCCATGTGGCACGAATCCAAGTCCTACACCATAACTCTAGAAACATCCCTATAAATTTCATATCTCTAGATATATCTGCCTTATCTACTAAGTATTTATTAGGTCGGGTAAGACCATAATATGTTGTGAGATCCCGACACCATTTCCACTATCAAGAGCAAGATCAAGGATAATTAGAAATTTTGGATAATTAAGGTGTCCATTCCTGTGGGATGTGTCCTCATGAATTGATCTATGACAACAAATATTGTTTAATTTGAACTAATAGAGGCGCCGCGCTCTAATGTTAAGCTATATTTGTCCAGTCAGCTTAAAAACTTGTCAGGTGTCTGAATGTCGAAGTTTATTGTGGAGGTTTCTCCTTTGGATGGCAGGTGGGTACATGAAGAAAATAGATAAATAATACATGGAGGACACCAATTTTTTAAAGATTAATGCATGGGAAAAAGAGGAAAATAAAACCGGTTTAATCAACTATGTTTAGCAACCATCATACGAAATCTTCTACTAAACAATCACACAATAAGTTACACTGGCCATTATCGGAAAATATTCTTACATATGGTAAATTCATTATTTCTATGATCAATTTTCCAAAAAAAATTCTACTATCCGGCTAACAAATTTTCTTGCAATTTCATGGCGATTTTGCACAAGTTAAATATGTCCAACTCAAAACAAAATTCATGTCATTAAATTAAACCTTTTATTCTTTGTTTATCTTCATTTGCATTGAAGTGCCAATGGCTGCTCAATTTAATTTAAATAGTGTATTCTCTTTTCACCCCCGTATTTACCATATAGGACCAACATTCCCCCATCTATACATTTGTGTCTCATCTTAAAGACCCAACACGATCACATAAGTTTGTCTATCCTGAAATAGGAAAAGACACGTGTCTCGCACATTGTAACTAGAAACTTAAAAAAATCCCCAAATATAGAACCATAATAGTAGTTATGACAAGATGTTTCTAGTTTTAGCTATGAATTCTAAATTTGAATTAAAATTAATGTTACTGAAATGACCTAGTTACACATACAATTCATATACTTTCTAGTACTCCCCCCGGTCCTTTTTACTCTGCATATTAGGTTTGTCCGAAGTCAATCTCATCCAACTTTGACCAAGTTTATATAAAAAATTATAGACATTCACATAACAACACCAATATCATTAGATTCATCTTGGAATATATTTTCATATTATATTTATTATATATTATAGATGCTAATAATTTCTAATATAAATTTGGTCAAACTTAGCAGAGTTTGACTTTCGGCAAATCCAATGTGTAGAGTAAAAAGGACCGGAGGGAGTACATACAAACTCAAAGTTAATATTTCAATTTGTGCGACAAGATCTAATATTAAAAATTTCACATATTTGTTACGAAGTTATAAATTACATCAAATTAATATTAACAAAATTTTGGCATACAAGTTTTTCTTATGTGGTATAGGGGGTGGGGGAGTGCAGTTCTCCCACCTAAATATATTACTCAAAGTTGACCAAATGCCAAGAGAGGATCTAGATTACAAGGGGAAACCGGGTCGTAAACTTAAACAATTTAACCTCATCTACTATGATGAAAACCATACAGTAACAAAGAAAAAACAGAAAATCCAGGTACAAAGTTACAACACAACGCAAGGATGAACAACTTAAGCATATAGGTGGTTGAGGGATGTACCATCGGTTATGTCATAAGCATGTACATGGCACCACAAGCAAAGGAGAGGACGACAAGGTAGGACAATGCGCCATAAGGCAACACATAGGCAAACTCAGAGGTCGAGGAATGAGAAAACCAATAGCAGCAACCGCGAAGCCACTAGCACATGATAACACATGGTTCCATAACCATTATACCGGCCCGACTCATCCAACACTCAATGTTAGGGTGGTCTTGAATGTGGCGAGGTAATAATGATGATGGGGAAGGCTTTAGCTCATCGAGCATGCAGACAGAGAATTTCAATTCAACATCGGGACTCAGGTCAGTTGGTGGGAATTACTGACGAAGGAGTGGCCAACTCACAGAGAGTGCCTCGGAAGAAAATATGTCTACCAAGGCTGGTCAATGTCCATGGCGGAGTGTCAGACACAACCTCAAGTTGGCGACAACAAAGGACCCAAGCAGTGGTCGAACATAGATTTGTAGGATGCTGACATGGCGAGGGGAGGAGATCACTAGGTTGTTGAGTAGATGGCCTCTTCCATCGGACAGGCTACTAATCAATACAGGCAAGGAGTGGCTACTGAATCTACTCACTCAATGTTCAGATCAGGTCCGAGATATGGTGATCATGTTGCTATGGCATATATGACAGCTGCGGAACGATAGCTCACATGGCAAGGATGTACCATCGGTGGAGGCAACAGTGGAGTATCTTGACAGTTACTACAAGTCCATCCGGCTCGCTAGTCGCTTTACCACGGAAGAAATACTAAAAGGAAAAAATGCCGGTCTCGGAACAGAAGATCGAGACTCAGTACAAACAGCCAGCGCTACCGTGGCCGGCTCCTGGGCCGGGGATTGTCGCGCTATCCATTGATGGATCCTTCCGGGAAGCAGATGGTTCGGCAGCGACCGGAATAGTATTGAGAGATGTGTCAGGTATGGTATTGTTGGCGGCTTATCGCTACATGTTTAACTGTAATGACGCACTGGAGGCGGAGATCCATGCTATCATGCAGGGTATGGTTTTGGCCATCCAACACTCAGATCTTCCGGTGGTTGTGCAGTCGGACTCGGTGGTTGCCCTTTCAGTGTTGGCTACTGACGGCCTCACCAAATCAGCATATGGGCATCTGATCCTGGAGATAAAAGAGTTGATGAAGGAGAGGTAGTTCTTACCTCAGAAATTACACCATAGTCAGAATAGTGTAGTAGATCGATTGGCAAACTATAGCCGCACCGAGCGAATCACGACTTGTGGGTTCACTCGATTCCACCTTGTATTGAGGATCTTTGGCCTCTCGATTGTAACACTGTGACAATGCGATAAAACTCCCTTTTACCCCGCAAAAAAAGGCACCACCACCAAACCCATAAAGAGCACCATCAAATAAGAACACACAGCTCTCTCTCTCTCTCTCTCTCTCTCTCTCTCTCTCTCACCAAAGCCACAATATCAGCCTACACCCGGCCATACGTATTTGGTTTGGTACATCATCACTGGTAGTGCGGTATAGTATATTCTAATAGCATACATTTTCCCTTCTGATTCACTACGTTTATTTATTAGAATTTGCCAACAGACCTGGCAATATTCTTACCGTTTATTTAATTATGTTCCCTATAAGGGCAGTTTGGCTCACAGATAGGGCATTTGGCCTTGCATTCTTCCCGTGTAAGAAAACATGGTCTGCCCGGTAGGGTCTGACAGCAGGTGCAGTTTTCCGTCTGCAAGCTTGGGTCCGGACAAATATTCGTGGTACAAAATTGCACGTTAACTTTGCTCTCATCCAATGTTGTGGAATTGAGCACATTAGCACTAGCATTTGCATTGTGTTCAAAAAAAAGCACTAGTATTTGCACTTACGTGACTCCTCTTTCCACCTTCGAGACGACCTGTTGCATAAAATATTCTGATATATATATATATACTATAGTTTTGTCCTGACATGACAGATAACACGAGCAAGAATATGCGAGGAATATGACATGCACAGACGAGATATAGGTACACTTACACTCTGACGATGTTGTGAGGCATCCAACAACGAACAAGACGATCATCGCATACTGACGATGTTGTGAGGCATCCAACAATGAACAAGACGATCATCGCATACGCCAAGCAGCACCCCCCCCCCCCCCCATATTGAGTGTGACAACCGGATATTAGAGTCAGGAATATGAGGGCCAGTGACTGACTGAGGTCGGGTAAGCCGCAATATATATCACAACAGACATGGTAAACTAACTATTTTAATGCTAGGCGATGGGAATGATATGTTCCCGATGGCACGCGATTCCGTTTGAATGCATATCTCATTCATTTAATATCGCTATGGAAGATCCGGGACTTTCATTTATTAGACTAGTCATAGTGAGGAGTAACTTAGAGTAGCAACATGTATATGTTTACTCCAATTATGGATAGTCTTATCTTTTTCTTTTAGATACATGTGTCGGCTTCTTAATGGATGACGAGGATTTTTTTTCTCCTCCTAGCACTCATACTGATATGGAAGAGGCGCGTGTTTGCATCATGTTTGTAGAGATTGTCGATCCTCACCTTTTGCTTTTTTTTCTTGCTCTTTGTAGTGCAACGAGACTAATGCCTCGCTTATTGAGTCTGGAGCGAATATCCGCCCCATCATCACAAAGAGGGTGGTGATTCATGGCCATGTCAAGATGCCGAATAACCGAGAGGGTCATACGCAGCTGAAGCTTGTAAGAGCATTACTAGTAGAACCCTTAAATCCTCAAACCCTTATAGCAGTTTTAAGGGTTGAGAAGTGCCACTTTTTGACACTTTTAAGGGTTGAAAAACAGGGGTGAGGGAGTCCTGGATTAGGGGGTGTTCGGGTAGCCGGGCTATACCTTCAGCCGTACTCCAGGACTATGAAGATACAAGATTGAAGACTTTGTCCCGTGTCCGGATGGGACTTTCCTTGGCGTGGAAGGCAAGCTTGGCGATGTGGATATTCAAGATCTCCTACCATTGTAACCGACTTTGTGTAACCCTAATCCTCTCCGGTGTCTATATAAACCGGAGGGTTTTTAGTCCGTAGAAAAACTTCATCATACCATAGGCTAGCTTTTAGGGTTTAGCCTCCTTGATCTCGTGGTAGATCTACTCTTGTACTATCCATATCATCAATATTAATCAAGCAGGACGTAGGGTTTTACCTCCATCAAGAGGGCCCAAACCTGGGTAAAACATTGTGTCCCTTGTCTCCTGTTACCATCTGGCCTAGACGCACAGTTCGGGACCCCCTACCCGAGATCCGCCGGTTTTGACACCGACATTGGTGCTTTCATTGAGAGTTCCTCTGTGTCGTCGCTTTTAGGCCCGATGGCTCCTTCGATCATCAACAACGATGCAGTCCAGGGTGAGACTTTTCTCCCCGGACAGATCTTCGTCTTCGGCGGCTTCGCACTGCGGGCCAACTCGCGTGGCCACCTTGAGCAGATCGAAACCTACGCCCCTGGCCATCAGGTCAGGTTTAAAAGCCTAAACTACACGGCTGACATACGCGGGGACTTGATCTTCGACGGATTCGAGCCACAGCCAAGCGCGCCGCACTGTCCCGATGGGCATGATATAGCTCTGCCACCGAGCAGCGCTTGGGAGGTCGCACACGCACCGGTTCCGACCATTGATTCGGAGCCTACTGCGCCGATCGAGGATCAGCGGTTAGACGCTGCCTCAGGGGCTGCGATCTCAGAGGCGATCGAGCCGAACTCCAGCCCCGCACTCCGCATGGCCCGTGACTCCAAAGAGCCGGATTCCTCTCCAAATTCTGTGCCCCCCGCGCCCCCGCCGATTGAATCCGATTGGGTGCCGATAATGGAGTTCACCGCCGCGGACATCTTTCAGCACTCGCCCTTCGGCGACATCCTGAATTCTCTAAAGTCTCTCTCTTTATCAGGAGAGCCCTGGCCGGACTACGGTCAGCAAGGTTGGGATACGGACGATGAAGAAATTCAAAACCCACCCACCACCCACTTCGTAGCCACCGTCGATGACTTAACCGACATGCTCGACTTCGACTCCGAAGACATCGACGGTATGGACGACGATGCAGGAGACAACCAAGAACCAACGCCTATAGGGCATTGGACAGCCACCTCATCTCACGATGTGTACATGGTGGATACCCCTAAAGGAAGCAACAACGAGGAAAACGGGGAGGGGGATCGATCTCTCGAAAAACAATCAAAGCATCGGCGTAAACGCCGACCTAAGCCCCGCCTCGATAAAGACCCAGCCATAGAGCAGGATGAGCCGGTAGACGACGAGCATGCCTTAGAGCAACCGTCCCAACAAGACAACCCGGATAGAGAAACCGAACATTCCTCCCCCAGCGAAAATGACATTCCGGACGACCCTACGCTGGACAAGCCCACGAAGCAGAAGAACCTCCACAAACGGCTCGTTGCAACCGCACGCAGCCTGAAAAAGCAGAAGCGGAAGCTAAAGACTGCGGAAGATGCACTCAGGATCAGATGGAGTAAAGTAATCAATACCGCAGACAAATACGGCAGCAGTCGCCGCACTAAAAGCTATCCGAGGAGAAAACTACTGCCTGAATTTGACGAGGAGGCCTTAGAGCCCTCGCATTCAAAAAGTAAGAAAGCCACACGGTCGGATAGACGACCCCAGGGCCAGCTTAAAGCGGCAAGCAGCGCCGCACTTAAGCCGGTATGCAACCCACTTAAGGATTCGCATCATGGCCCAGCCAGGTCCATTTACGGGCCAAGAAAGCAAGCTCTTGTAAGCAATGCAATAAAGACATTATCAGAATACGGCACACCCAAATACAGGGGTGCCGCACACCCCCTATGTTTCACCGATGAGGTCCTGGATTATGAATTTCCAGCGGGATTCAAACCCGTAAACATAGAGGCATATAATGGAACAACAGACCCTGGAGTCTGGATCGAGGATTATATCCTCCACATACATATGGCTCGAGGAGATGACCTCCACGCCATAAAATACTTACCCCTCAAGATTAAAGGGCCAGCCCGGCATTGGCTTAAAAGCCTTCCTGAAAACACAATCGGAAGTTGGGAAGAGCTCGAGGACGCTTTCCGAGCAAATTTTCAAGGGACCTATGTCCGCCCTCCGGATGCAGACGATCTTAGTCACATAACTCAACAGCCCGGAGAGTCAGCTCGGCAATTCTGGAATAGATTTCTTACTAAAAAGAATCAGATAGTCGACTGTCCGGACGCTGAAGCCTTAGCAGCTTTCAGGCATAATGTCCGAGACGAATGGCTCGCTAGACACCTCGGCCAAGAAAAGCCAAGAACAATGGCCGCACTAACAAGCATCATGACCCGCTTTTGCGCAGGAGAGGATAGCTGGTTGGCAAGATGCAGCACCAGCGACCCAAGTACATCCGAAACTAGGAATGGAAATGAAAAACCGCGATGCAATAAGGACCGTCGCCGGACTAAGGAAAAAAGTCTGAAGAGCACGGCAGTTAACGCCGGATTCAAAAGCTCACGACAGAATCAGAAAAAGCCGCCCCTTCAAGATAACAGGGACGACCTATCCAACCTAAACAAAATCCTGGATAGGATATGTCAAATACACGGTACTCCCGGAAAGCCTGCTAACCATACCCACAGAGATTGTTGGGTTTTCAAATAATCCGGCAGACTCAACGCCGAACACAAGGGGCTCGATACACCAAGCAAAGACGAGGACGAACCCCAAAAGCAGAGTACCGGGAAATAAAAGAATTTCCTACAAGAAGTAAAAACAGTAAACTTACTCCACATAACAAAACGTGCGGCGCCCATAAAGGTACGCGCCCCACGGTCTATCCCAAAGGAATCCCACCACTGGTTGTCAAAACCAATCATCTTCGATCATCTGGATTATTCTAGAGGTATCAGGAACCTAGGCTGGACTGCCTTGGTACTCGATTCAATAATTGGCAGACTCCAGTTTTCAAATGTCCTTATGGACGGTGGCAGCGGACTCAACCTGATATATCAGGACTCAATCCGCCACATGGGGATCGACCCAAAAAGAATTCGCCATAGCAAAACCTCCTTTCAAGGAGTAACGCCAGGTCCGGACACCCATTGCATGGGTTTTCTCCGGCTCGAGGTTATTTTCGGCTCTGCCGATAACTTCCGTCGCGAAAAGCTGACTTTCCACATCGTCCCATTCTCAAGTCGCTATCAAGCACTGCTGGGACGCGAAGCTTTCGCCCGCTTTAACGCAATACCGCATTATGCATCTCTTACACTTAAGATGCCCGGTCCATGCGGCATCATCTCCTTAACGGGGAAGCAGTAAGGGCGCCTCCCCCAAGCGGAGGATTATGCGGCCGCTTTAACAGCCCCACAATACAATGGCTTCACCAGCCAGAACATCGGAATAGGTCATTAAGACCACGGACACGGATAGACGAGTCCGGCACAAAAGTATCGTTGATAAAGGCTTAGTGGCCATATACCCTTGCACTAGGGGCTTCACACGTATAAAATAAGAGACAATAAAGCTCAATCTTCCATATTTTACTTTACACTTTGTTTATTTCATATAACTTTTGTTCGGCACACCCCTTTTTCAACTTAGTTGCTCTCTTTTTTACAGATGAACGTCGTGCTGCGCCCGTCCAGGATATGGCACAACGGAGACACATGCGCAGACGTGCAGTAGGGACCCGTTCCAAGGACTCTTTTCAGATTAAGACCCTGCGTAAACCTTTTTTACTGTCTCTTGTTGATACACATCCCCTGGTTCTATGACCAAGGAGGAGGCTGGCGTCTTGGCATGTGGCCACGTCAGAATTCTTGCGCGTACCTGGACACTAGGGGCTTATACCTTAGAGTGTTACTTAGCCCGCTCTCATAAAGACCGAATACATTAGAGAGTGTTCGGCATCGCGAGTTTGGCCTTATATGCATCAGCTCCGAGTCATGATTTTGGTCAAATGTTGGGTTGCCCGGCTCCTGTGTTCGGCCGCCTTACGTTCCGCTCTATCGGCTAAGGCGGCACAAGGAGAACTACTGCGATTGTGCCCTGGTTCGGCCAGGCGAGCACCTTAGTAGAGAAAGCCGAAAACCGACTGTCATGATATGGCGTGAGACTGGTCAACCACTCGATGACTCTCCGGAATCTATAGGATTCCCCCGCATTAACGAAGGGACGTTTCCCGGCCAGGCACATACGCGCCTCGAATTCGGGCGAGCACAGTCACCACCAGGGGCTACCTAAATAGTCCCATTGTCAAGCTCCTATGGCTAAGTGAAAGTGTTAAAGCATTATAGTCCGGTTGCCTAGCTCGCTGCGCTATCACCTCCTTTGTAGGACCAAGACGTTGGATTAAGTGTGAAAATGCGCCTTCTGCGAGCACCCCCGCACTATGTGCGTGGGGGCTGAAGCCAACGACTGCCATCTTTCAGATTTTGTATGTATATCTTAAAACGGCCGCACAGGAGGTGTTCCACATACTTGCAGGCACAAGTATAAAAGGCTACTATAATTCATCAAAATATTGCTTCATAATTACATATTCTATCAGAACATAGCATCCTTCGAGCACTGCGTCTCTATTACACGAGCGCCTTCAAGGACTTCCTGAAAATAGTGCTCGGAGGGTACTCGGCTTTGGTCCGAATCTCGGGATGCAACAACGGTGGTCTCCATCTCTGCCTAGTATGTCTTGACAAGGGCAAGAGCCATCCATGCGCCCTCTATGCATGCTGACCTCTTCATCGCATCGATACGTGGCACCACGCCAAGGAATTGCTGCACCAAGCTGAAATAACTCTTCGGCTCTGATCTCCCCGGCCACAGATGACCCATGACGTACTTCATGGCGAGTCCGAACAATCTATTCAGTTCGACCCATTGAGCCAGACGATCGTCCACTGCCAGTGGATGCTCTGGATTGTGGAACTGCAACCAGAAAAGCCTTTCCACCTCGCGATCTTCTTGATCTCGAAAGTGTTCGGTCGCATCAGCAGCACTCGCTGCCAAATCCAGATAGGTGTCCTTCTCACTCCACATCCGGTCCAACGGAGCAAACTTCGGATCACCAAATTTCCTCCGCAGCATAAAGGGCTTTCCAGCCGCAATCTGTCTGGCCTGACGCAGCTCCTCCTTCGCAGCTCTCATCGCAGAGCGAGCGTCCTTGGCATCAACAACGGCCTTCTCTAAGTCCGTTTGTCTCGCCCGGTCTTCTTTCTCAAGAGACTTGCAACGGTCAGCAGCGCTTTTTAACTTCACGGCCATCTCCTTCTTGCTTCGGCAGTGAGCAGCCTGTTCGGCTCTCAGCTCTTCAAGTGCCTTCTCGGCAGCCGCATCACTTGTCCTGGCTTGTTCCTTAGCCCGGGCAAGTTCCGCCCGGAGACTCTCCACGGCGGCCGCACCATCTGCGTCAAGCACACACATTGTAAGATACTGGCATAAAATCTCCTCTTACCAGATGCCGCCTGAGGAATTGCATACCTTGAGCATCATCAAGTCGCTCGTTGACGAGCGCGATGTCGGCATCTGCCACGTCAAGTTGCCGCTTTAGTTCGGCAAAATCATCAGTTCGGATCGATTCCGGACACTTCGCCACCTATATACAAAGGCGAAAATTAGACCTGGGATTATGATCCTCTGCACGCCGTCAATTTTGACAACGCACAGAGTCTCAGGGGCTACTATCTACACAGGGCGCATCTTGTTTATGCGCAACTGACAAAGAAGTGCATTATCAAACGTACCTCAAAACCCGTCAGCAAACTTCTGACGGCCTCATGCAATCCGCTTTCCGCGGACGAAATCCTTCCAATCACCGTACCCATCAATGCACGGTACTTCTCTGAGATAGAAGCTCGCCCCAGCAGAATCATCAGCTCCTCCGACCGCGCACCAGACGGTGCCGGACTCGTCCTATGACTTCCATCGAAGGCAGGACGCGGAGAACCTTGGGGGCCATATGGCTACCTGCCACCCCTGCCGGATTCAGAGAAACCCTCCACGACGACACCTCAGGGTCGCCCGCCTCGCTAGGCGGTACGGCAGGAGGAGGCGTTCCACTCTCCATCATCTCCGGAAGAAGATCCCCCGAAGACGAGCTCTGCTGAGAAGGGCTGAGGTCCGAGCTACAAGGTAAAATTTCGCTTAATCTTCTCAGATAAAAAGTAAGGATTTCTCTCATCCCTCTAAAGGAAAATCTTTCTCTACTTATGGCTCGCTGGAGGGCTGATCCCTTTGGGGGCATAGTTCGGCCGAGGATCTCCCCGGCGCCGGACCCTCTGACGAGGACTTCTTCCCCCGGTTTGAGGCCATGGTCTCCGGGTCGTCAGAGGCGGCCCTCTTCTTCCCCCTAGGAGAGGAATTGTCGGTTCCTCCCTTCGGAGCAGCCTCCTTCGAGGAGGCCATAGTTTCCTTGTCCTCCCCCTCACTTCCCTCCAAAGGCACGATCTTCAACATCCTAACTAGCACGGAATCTGGCCTGGTCTCAAGAAGGGGAGCCGGACACCTGATCAGCTTCGCCTTCGCTACCCACTCCTGTTTAAAAGGACAACTCTTTTAGGGGCAAGTTTATGACAATTTTACGGATAGCGAGTCCGGGCACAAGGTTACTTACTTGAGTATCCGGGCGATTGTAGCTTAAACCTGCGTCCTTGGTCAAATCCGGACACATTGCTTGTGATCCGAAGAACATTTTATACATCTCCACGGGCGTTGCGCCCATAAAATGCTGGAGAGCTCGTGGTCCCTCCGGATTAAACTCCCACAGACGAAGGGAGCGACGTTTGCAGGGCAATGTTCGGCGAATCAGCATGACCTGCGTCACCTTGACCAGGTTGAGGTCTCTTTCTAAGAGATCCCTAATGCGGCCCTGCAACAGGTGCACGTCTTTGGATAACCCCCAATCTAATCCTTTGTTGACCCATGATGCTAGCCGTGGTGGGGGACCCGAGCGAAAGGCAGGAGGCGCCACCCACTTGGCGCTCCTGGGAGCGGTGATATAGAACCACTCTCGTTGCCACAAGCCGAGCTCCTCTTGAAAGGAGCCCTCGGGCCATGGAGCATCGGCATTCTTACTTATGACAGCACCTCCGCACTCTGTGTGCCGTCCCTCGATTATCTTCGGCTCCACTCCAGAAGTCTTGAGCCATAATCCGAAGTGAGGGGTAACACGGAGGAACGCTTCACACACAACGATGAATGAGGAAATGTGGAGGATGGACTCCGGAGCTAGGTCATGAAATTCCAGCCCATAATAGAACATCAGCCCCCTCACGAAGGGATCCATCGGGAAGCCTAAACCCCGAAGGAAGTGAGACATGAACACTATGCTCTCACCAGGCTGGGGACTGGGAATAGCCCGCCTTTGAGCAGGCAACCTATGCGAAATTTCGGCGGTTAAAAACTTAGCCTCTCTCAACCTTAGCACGTCCTCCTCCGTGACGGAGGAGGGCATCCATCGGCCTTGAAGGTCGGAACCGGACATTGTCGAAGGTCCGAAGCGCCTGGAATCTGGAGCCTAGGGTGTTGGAACTCGAGGCGATAGGCGAACTTGTTTTGAGATTGGAGAAAAGGAGTAAGGCCTTGGTCTCTTTATAAGAGGTTTAATACCAGGAGCCCTCCCCGTAACCATTTGGGACTCGCCTTTAATCGAGAAAACATGCTAACAGGCACGATTGGGTTGCCCACGTCCGTATTGATGAGAATCCCGTAAATAAAGGGGACACGATCTCTGCTTTGACAAGACGTGCCAAGGAAACCGCCTCGCAAAACACGCTGAGGTGGAAAAGCAAAAACGATTCGAACAAAGGCTTGGCCGTAGTGTGATGTCACGCTGCGGAATACGTCAGCAGATTAGATTTGTGCTAATATTATTCTCTCTGTGGCAATACGTGGAAACTTATTTTGCAGAGCCGGACACTACTCTTGGTGTTTACAAACTTTTATGAAGAATTTGGAGGAGGAACCCGCCTTGCAATGCCGAAGACAATTTGCGCGCCGGACTCGTCATCATTGAAGCCTGGTTCAGGGGCTACTGAGGGAGTCCTGGATTAGGGGGTGTTCGGGTAGCCGGACTATACCTTCAGCCGGACTCCAGGACTATGAAGATACAAGATTGAAGACTTCGTCCCGTGTCCGGATGGGACTTTCCTTGACGTGGAAGGCAAGCTTGGCGATGTGGATATTCAAGATCTCCTACCATTGTAACCGACTTTGTGTAACCCTAATCCTCTCCGGTGTCTATATAAACCGGAGGGTTTTTAGTCCGTAGAAAAACTTCATCATACAACAATCATACCATAGGCTAGCTTTTAGGGTTTAGCCTCCTTGATCTCGTGGTAGATCTACTCTTGTACTACCCATATCATCAATATTAATCAAGCAGGAAGTAGGGTTTTACCTCCATCAAGAGGGCCCGAACCTGGGTAAAACATTGTGTCCCTTGTCTCCTATTACCATCCGGCCTAGACGCACAGTTCGGGACCCCCTACCCGAGATCCGTCGGTTTTGACACCGACAAGGGGCAAAGACTAGAACCCTAAAACCCAACCTTTAAACTGCTTTAAGGGTTGGATTTGAGGGTTCTAGTCTTTGCCTCAACCCCAACCTTTAAATCTATCATTTCACATATCACATATTTCATCATATGACATCACAAATTCCATCACATTTGACATAAAACAATAATCATTCTAGTTATTATTACAACACCGAATAAAACAATAATCATTCAAATTATTACAACAATGTTTGAGCAAATTACACTAATTGTTCGAATCAAATAGGACATAGAAAAGTAAAACAAAGATACATCATGGGCCAATGCGCCGCCCATCCAACTGCCAGTGGTGCTCTATTAGATCATCCCGGAGCCGACCATGAGTGGTTGCATCCTCAATCTCACGACGTGCTTGAAGAAAAGCGTGTATGCGAGAAGGGTTTCTTTCCGGTTGCACACGGGTACCAACATTGTCATAGAAACAAGGGAGGTTTAACCCTCTTTCATCCTCTAGGATCATGTTGTGTAGAATCACACAACATTTCATGATGTTCATCAAGGTTTTTTTGTCCCAAAACCGAGCTGGACCACGAACTATGGCAAACCTTGCTTGCAAAACACCGAAAGCTCTCTGAATATCCTTGCGGGCTGCCTCTTGTGCCTTGGTGAAATGAGCCTCTTTTCTTGTTAAGGGCACCCCATTTTTCTCCTTGATGGACTTCACAAGAGTTGCCCATTCGGGATAGATGCCATCGGTGAGATAGTATCCCATTGAGTACTCATTGTCCATGATTTTGTAGTTGCAAGCTGGAGCATCCCCAGAAATTAATCTTTTGAACAAAGGAGATCTATTGAGGATATTGATATCATTGAGTGTTCCCGGCAACCCAAAGAATGCATGCCAAATCCATGTGTCCTGAGATGCTACGGCCTCAAGCACAATGGTAGCATCACGGCTTTTACCGCAATACATTCCGTGCCATGCCTTTGGGCAATTTTTCCACCTCCAATGCATGCAGTCAAGACTACCTAGCATCGCCGGCCATCCCCTTTTTTCATTCATTTCCATTAATATCTTTGTATCTTCATCGTTTGGTGCCCGAAGATACTGCTCACCGTACAACCGAATGACCAACTTGGCAAACCTATGGACTGACTCCGTGGTTGTATCTTGCCCAATGCGAAGATACTCGTCGGTATAATCCGCGGGTATGCCATAAGCGAGTACCCGCATTGCCGCTGATATCTTTTGATATGCACTAAACCCCGTGATACCGGCGGCGGATCTACAATGTTTAAAGTAATAGGAGGCGGCCTCACAATCGGTGACAATCTTCAAAAACAAACTACGCCGCATTCGGTACCTTCTGCGGAAGAGACGAGGAGGGTATGTAGGTACCTCCGCGAAGTAGTCTTCCATCAAATGCTCGTGTCCGAGAGCGCGGTTCCGGTAGATGGTGACTCGCCCCATCTTCGACCCTCTCCTCTGATCCATCAGCTTCACGCGGTTTTCAAAGGATTGCACGTCGATGAGGAGGCTCATCATCTCGACGTCGTCGTCTTGCAACAACTCGTCGATGTCCGAATCGTCGGATGACGACCAACCCGACGAATCGGACAACGAGTCCATGTCGTTGTTGTTCACCTCCATCTACACAATACAACAAACAATAAATTGTGAGTGCCAACAATGAATCAAAAAGGAAAAAAATAAAACAAAAAGAAAGAAAAGGAAGCATACCTGCGGGGAGCTCGGGGCGGCGGCGCGGCTGCCTCTGGCCCGCCTGGCCTCTGGCGCGGCGGCTCCCGGATCATCCCCAAACGTCTACAAAACATCTCCGTTTTATTTTTTTGATCTCCCTAGCCTATTTATCCGGGACCGTCCGATTAAGATCGGAGGGGCCTTTTACCCCTAAACATAATCGGCTTGCTATATATACAGGGCAAACCCTAAAATCTAGGGACATTGTCCCATCCACCAAATCCCTCCTCATTCCGCCGCCGCCACCCACTCAAAATATCTCGGGATTCATCCCCCAATCCCTTTGTCCCACCGATCCACCAGTCAGCGCGCCTCTCCTGTCCCTCGCTCTCCATCACCGCAGGCCACCCACTACCCGAGCGCCACCTGCTCTGCTCCCGCACTTGAGTCCCCGACCTCGCTCGTCGGTGGCTAGCCCGGCCACCTGCAGGCCGACCCTGTCGCCCCTCTCCTTCCCTTCCTTGCCTTGTTTCTCCCTCACCCCACTGCCGTGGCTACTTCGCAGATCCCAGCCATGGCCATCGGCTTGCCTCCGCCCGGAGCAGTCCGTCCCCACGATGCCCCTTCTCACCAAGTCCCTCTGCCGGAGCCCCGCGCATCGCCCTGCTTCCATCTCCTCGACGTCGGCTGCATCGAGCAGCAGCAGGTACCAGCGCCACCGGGCCTCTGCCTCCCCTTCCGCCTGGACAAGTCCGACCTCCCGCAGCCCCTTTCGTCCCTGACCGCGGCCGCGCCGCCGATCGCCAGCAAACCCAGCAGGGAGCCGCTGCTGCTGTGGAGGTTCACTGGCGCTCGAGGATGCAAGCCGCCGCCATTTGCCTTGTCGCCGGCCTGCCCCTTGTTCGGATCCGGTTGACCTCTCTGCGCCCTGCTGCCTCCTCTGCATCGGTCGCTGCTTCTCCTGCTTCTAGGTGCGAGCCCGCGTGGACGAGGACGACTAGTGACCAGCGCCCGCGTTGACTTCCCGGTCGCTAGCCGCCAGCCCGCTAGCGCCTCCCCAAGGCCCAGCGCCAGGCCTCCTCTATATTTTTTTGAACGGGCCAAGCCCATGGTAAGCCAGATCCAGGGCCCCGCCTTGCACTAATGGGCCAGCCAGTTTTGGCCTAGATCATTTTTTTCCTACCTGCGATTTTAGCCTTTATTCCAGAGACGAATGTTTTATAGAAACCCCCCTGTTGTTCATGCACATTTTATCTCTCAAACGGTGCATCATATTAAAACAAGTTATATATGAAAAATGCTTAGAAATATGTGTAGATTAATAATATGCCACTTTTCTATGTTTAAAATGCTTAAAATGTTGTTTGTTTAAATTTTGCCCTTGCCATGCTAAAATGCTTTATTTCATAACTAAATAACTGTAACTCGGAATTTAATAAACTTTATATGTAAATGGGGTAGAAAAATGCCTAGTTTAACATGGTAGCTTTACTTTGCATGTTTAATAACTCTAAAATATGGTTTAGGGCAGAACAGTACCAAATCCATAATTATGCTTATGAGGATTTTCCGGACTTGTTGCTTGTTGTTCCGGCCTCATTTAAACTTGCCTAGATAGGTAGTTTTATTTTGCTTCACCTCTTGCCATGTTAACCAACATTTAATATTGTTGAGTACATAAACGAGAGAGAACTAAATAAGTCACATGGTGTTTCGTCACTATGCAACGGAGTTGCATATTGAGCTCCACTTAATTTGTAGGATTGTTTGTGCACTTTGCCATGCCATGCTTCATTAAACCGGACATGCATCAACTTGGATGTGCATCATGCCATGTTTATGTGGTGGTTGTTTACTATGTTGTTTGCTTCTTTCCGGTGTTGCCTCTTTGGGTTAGTTCCGATAACGTCGCGTTTGTGAGGATCCATTCAACTTCGTCCGTTTGTCTTCTTTATGGACTCGTTCTTCTTCCTTGCGGGATTTCAGGCAAGATGACGATACCCTCGAAATCACTTCTATCTTTGCTTGCTAGTTGCTCGCTCTTTTGCTATGCCTATGCTGCGATACCTACCACATGCTTTATCATGCCTCCCATATTGCCATGTCAAACCTCTAACCCACCTTGTCCTAGCAAACCATTGTTTGGCTATGTTACTACTTTGCTCAGCCCCTCTTATATTGTGGTTAGTTGCAGGTGAAGATGGAGTTTGTTCCATGTGAGAAGATGGTTATTGTTGGGATATCACAATATCTCTTATTTAATTAATGCATCTATATACTTGGTAAAGGGTGGAAGGCTCGACCTTATGCCTGGTGTTTTGTTCCACTCTTGCCGCCCTAGTTTCCGTCATACCGGTGTTATGTTCCTTGATTTTGCGTTCCTTACGCGGTTGGGTTATAATGGGAACCCCTTGATAGTTCGCCTTGAATAAAACTCCTCCAACAAGGCCCAACCTTGGTTTTACATTTGCACTAACAACCTAGCCTTTTTCCCTTGGGTTTCCGGAGCCCGATAGTCATCTTTATTTTAACCCCCCCAGGCAAGTGCTCCTCTGAGTGTTGGTCCAAACTAGAGTCCTTTGCAGCGCCTGAAGGAAATATGCCCTAGAGGCAATAATAAAGTTATTATTTATTTCCTTATTTCATGATAAATGTTTATTATTCATGCTAGAATTGTATTAACCGGAAACATAATACATGTGTGAATACATAGACAAACAAAGTGTCACTAGTATGCCTCTACTTGACTAGCTCGTTAATCAAAGATGGTTATGTTTCCTAACCATAGACAAAGAGTTGTTATTTGATTAACGGGATCACATCATTAGGAGAATGATGTGATTGACTTGACCCATTCCGTTAGCTTAGCACTCGATCGTTTAGTATGTTGCTATTGCTTTCTTCATGACTTATACATGTTCCTATGACTATGAGATTATGCAACTCCCGTTTACCAGAGGAACACTTTGTGTGCTACCAAACGTCACAACGTAACTGGGTGATTATAAAGGAGCTCTACAGGTGTCTCCAAAGGTACATGTTGGGTTGGCGTATTTCGAGATTAGGATTTGTCACTCTGATTGTCGGAGAGGTATCTCTGGGCCCTCTCGGTAATGCACATCACATAAGCCTTGCAAGCATTGCAACTAATGAGTTAGTTGTGAGATGATGTATTACGAAACGAGTAAAGATACTTGCCGGTAACGAGATTGAACTAGGTATTGAGATACCGACGATCGAATCTCGGGCAAGTAACATACCGATGACAAAGGGAACAACGTATGTTGTTATGCGGTCTGACCGATAAAGATCTTCGTAGAATATGTGGGAGCCAATATGAGCATCCAGGTTCCGCTATTGGTTATTGACCGGAGACGTGTCTCGGTCATGTCTACATTGTTCTCGAACCCGTAGGGTCCGCACGCTTAAGGTTTCGATGACAGTTATATTATGAGTTTATGAGTTTTGATGTACCAAAGGAGTTCGGAGTCCCGGATGAGATCGGGGACATGACGAGGAGTCTCGAAATGGTCGAGACATAAAGATCAATATATTGGACGACTATATTCGGACATCAGAAAGGTTCCGAGTGGTTCGGGTATTTTTCGGAGTACAGGGGAGTTACGGGAATACGGGAGAAGAAGTATATGGGCCTTATTGGGCTTTAGGGGAGAGGGAGAGGCAGGCCGCGCGCCCCCCAAGGCCTAGTCCGAATTGGACTAGGGGGAGGGGCTGCGCCCCCTCCTTCCTTCTCTTCCCTCTTCCCCTTCCTTGTCTCCTACTCCTACTACATGGAAGGACTCCTAGTTGGACTAGGAAAGGGGGAATCCTACTCCCGGTGGGAGTAGGACTCCCCTAGGGCGCGCCATAGAGAGGGCCGGCCCTCCCCTCCTCCACTCCTTTATATACGGGGGCAGGGGGCACCCTATAGACACACTAGTTGATCCACGTGATCGTTTTCTTAGCCGTGTGCGGTGCCCCCTTCCACCATAATCCTCGATAATATTGTAGCGGTGCTTAGGCGAAGCCCTGCGACGGTAGAACATCAAGATCGTCACCACACCGTCGTGCTGACGGAACTCTTCCCCGACACTTTGCTGGATCGGAGTCCGGGGATCGTCATCGAGCTGAACGTGTGCTAAAACTCGGAGGTGTCGTAGTTTTGGTGCTTGATCGGTCGGGCCGTGAAGACGTACGACTACATCAACCGCGTTGTGCTAACGCTTCTGCTGTCGGTCTACAAGGGTATGTAGATCACACTCTCCCCTCTCGTTGCTATGCATCACCATGATCTTGCGTGTGCGTAGGAATTTTTTTGAAATTACTACGTTCCCCAACAGTGGCATCTAAGCCTAGGTTTTATGTGTTGATGTTATATGCATGAGTAGAACACAAGTGAGTTGTGGGCGATCTAAGTCATACTGCTTACCAGCATGTCATACTTTGGTTCGGCAGTATTGTTGGATGAAGCGGCCCGGACCGACATTACGCGTACGCTTACGCGAGACCGGTTCTCCCGATGTGCTTTGCACAAAGGTGGCTAGCGGGTGACAGTTTCTCCAACTTTAGTTGAACCGAGTGTGGCTACGCCCGGTCCTTGCGAAGGTTAAAACAACACCAACTTGACAAACTATCGTTGTGGTTTTGATGCGTAGGTAAGATTGGTTCTTGCTTAAGCCCGTAGCAGCCACGTAAAACTTGCAACAACAAAGTAGAGGACGTCTAACTTGTTTTTGCAGGGCATGTTGTGATGTGATATGGTCAAGACATGATGCTAAATTTTATTGTATGAGATGATCATGTTTTGTAACCAAGTTATCGGCAACTGGCAGGAGCCATATGGTTGTCGCTTTATTGTATGCAATGCAATTGCGCTGTAATGCTTTACTTTATCACTAAGCGGTAGCGATAGTCGTGGAAGCATAAGATTGGCGAGACGACAACAATGCTACGATGGTGATCAAGGTGTCACGCTGGTGACGATGGTGATCACGACGGTGCTTCGAAGATGGAGATCATAAGCACAAGATGATGATGGCCATATCATATCACTTATATTGATTGCATGTGATGTTTATCTTTTATGCATCTTATCTTGCTTTGATTGACGGTAGCATTTTAAGATGATCTCTCAATAATTATCAAGAAGTGTTCTCCCTGAGTATGCACCGTTGCGAAAGTTCTTCGTGCTGAGACACCACATGATGATCGGGTGTGATAGGCTCTACGTTCAAATACAACGGGTGCAAAACAGTTGCACAAGCAGAATACTCAGGTTATACTTGACGAGCCAAGCATATACAGATATGGCCTCAGAACACGGAGACCGAAAGGTCGATCGTGAATCATATATCAGATATGATCAACATAGTGATGTTCACCAATGAAACTACTCCATCTCACATGATGATCGAACATGGTTTAGTTGATTTGGATCACGTAATCACTTAGAGGATTAGAGGGATGTCTATCTAAGTGGGAGTTCTGAAGTAATATGATTAATTGAACTTAAATTTATCATGAACTTAGTCCTGGTAGTATTTTGCAAATTATGTTGTGATCAATAGCTCGCGTTGTTGCTTCCCTGTGTTTATTTTTGATATGTTCCTAGAGAAAATTGTGTTGAAAGATGTTAGTAGCAATGATGCGGATTCGATCCGTGATCTGAGGTTTATCCTCATTGCTGCACAGAAGAATTATGTCCTTGATGCACCGCTAGGTGACAGACCTATTGCAGGAGCAGATGCAGACGTTATGAACGTTTGGCTAGCTCAATATGACGACTACTTGATAGTTTAGTGCACCATGCTTAATGGCTTAGAATCGGGACTTCAAAGACGTTTTGAACGTCATGGACCATATGAGATGTTCCAGGAGTTGAAGTTAATATTTCAAGCAAATACCCGAGTTGGGAGATATGAAGTCTCCAACAAGTTCTATAGCTAAAAGATGGAGGAGAATCGCTCAACTAGTGAGCATGTGCTCAGATTGTCTGGGTACTACAGTCGCTTGAATCAAGTGGGAGTTAATCTTCCAGATAAGATAGTGATTGACAGAATTCTCTAGTCACCATCACCAAGTTAGTAGAACTTCGTGATGAACTATAGTATGCAAGGGATGACGAAAACGATTCCCAAGATCTTCATGATGAAATCGATGAAGGTAGAATTCAAGAAAGAGCATCAAGTGTTGATGGTTGACAAGATCACTAGTTTCAAGAAAAGGGGAAAGGAAAAAAGGGGAACTTCAAGAAGAACAGCAAGCAAGTTGCTGCTCAAGTGAAGAAGCCCAAGTCTGGTCCTAAGCCTGAGACTAAGTGCTTCTACTACAAAGGGACTGGTCACTGGAAGCGGAACTACCCCAAGTGATTGGTGGATAAGAAGGATGGCAAAGTGAACATAAGTATATTTGATATACATATTATTGATGTGTACTTTACTAGTGTTTATAGCAACTCCTCAGTATTTGATACTAGTTCAGTTGCTAAGATTAGTAACTCGAAACGGGAGTTGCAGAATAAACAGAGACTAGTTAAGGGTGAAGTGACGATGTGTATTGGAAGTGGTTCCAAGATTGATATGATCATCATCGCACACTCCCTATACTTTCGGGATTAATGTTGAACCTAAATAAGTGTTATTTGGTGTTTGCGTTGAGCATAAATATGATTTGATCATGTTTATTGTAATACGGTTATTCATTTAAGTAAGAGAATAAATTGTTGTTCTGTTTACATGAATAAAACCTCATATGGTTACACACCCAATGAAAATAGTTCATTGGATCTCGATCGTAGTGATACACATAATCATAATATTGAAACCAAAAGATGCAAAGTTAATAATGATAGTGCAACTTATTTGTGGCATTGCCGTTTAGGTCATATTGGTGTAAAGCGCATGAAGAAACTCCATACTGATGGGCTTTTGGAATCACTTGATTATGAATCAGTTGATGCTTGCGAACCATGCCTCATGGGCAAGATGACCAAGACTCCGTTCTTCGGAACAATGGAGCGAGCAACAGATTTGTTGGAAATCATACATACTGATGTATGTGGTCCGATGAATATTGAGGCTCGTGACAGGTATCATTATTTTCTGATCTTCACAGATGATTTGAGAAGATATGAGTATATCTACTTGATGAAACATAAGTCTGAAACATTTGAAAAGTTCAAATAATTTTAGGGTGAAGTGGAAAATCATCGTGACAAGAAAAGAAAAGGTTTCTATGATCTGATCGCGGAGACAAATATTTGAGTTATGAGTTTGGTCTTCAATTAAAACATTGTTGAATAGTTTCACAAACTCATGCCACCTGGAACACCACAGCATAATGGTGTGTCTGATCGTCATAACCATACTTTATTGGATATAGTGCAATCTATGATGTCCCTTACCGATCTACCACTATCGTTTTGGGGTTATGCATTAGAGACAACTGCATTCACGTTAAAAGGGCACCATCTAAATCCGTTGAGACGACACAATCTGAATTATGGTTTGTCAAGAAACCAAAGTTGTCGTTTCTTAAAGTTTTGGGTTGTGATGCTTATGTGAAAAAGTTTCATCCTGATAAGCTCAAACCCAAATCGGAGAAATATGTCTTCATAGGATACCCAAAGGAGACTGTTGGGTACACCTTCTATCACAGATCCGAAGGCAAGACATTCGTTGCTAAGAATGGATCCTTTCTAGAGAAGGAGTTTCTCTCGAAAGAAGTGAGTGGGAGGAAAGTAGAAAACTTGATAAGGTAATTGTACCTTCTCCCTTATTGGAAAGTAGTTCATCACAGAAATCTGTTCTTGTGACTACTACACCAATTAGTGAGGAAGCTAATGATGATGATCATGTAACTTCAGATCAAGTTACTACCGAATCTCGTAGGTAAACCAGAGTGAGATCCGCACCAGAGTGGTACAGTAATCATGTTCTGGAAGTCATGTTACTAGACCATGACGAACTTGCGAACTATGAGGAAGCGATGATGAGCCCAGATTCCGCGAAATGGTTTGAGGCCATGAAATCTGAGATATGATCCATGTATGAGAACAAAGTATGGACTTTGATGGATTTGCCCGATGATCTGCAAGCCATAGAAAATAAATGGATCTTCAAGAGGAAGACGGACGCTGATAGTAGTGTTACTATCTACAAAGCTAGACTTGTCGAAAAAGGTTTTTGACAAAGTTCAAGGTGTTGACTACGATGAAATTTTCTCACTCGTAGCGATGCTTAAGTCTGTCCAAATCATGTTAGCAATTGCCGCAGTTTTATGAAATCTGGCAAATGGATAAACAAAACTACATTCCTTAATTATTTAAAGAAGAGTTGTATATGATGCAACCAGAAGGTTTTGTCAATCCTAAAGGTGCTAGCAAAATATGCAAGCTCCAGCGATCCATCTATGGACTGGTGCAAGCATCTCGGAGTTGGAATATACACTTTGATAAGTTGATCAAAGCATATAGTTTTATACAGACTTGCGGTGAAGCCTGTATTTACAAGAAAGTGAGTGGGAGCACTACAGCATTTCTGATAAGTGTATGTGTATGACATATTGTTGATCGGAAATAATGTAGATTATTCTGCAGGGCATAAAGGAGTGTTTGAAAGGATTTTTTCAAAGAAAACCTCGGTGAAGCTGCTTACATATTGAGCATCAAGATCTATAGAGATAGATCAAGACGCTTGATAAGTTTTTTTTTCAATGAGTACATACCTTGACAAGATTTTGAAGTAGTTCAAAATGGAACAGTCAAAGAAAGAATTCTTGCCTGTGTTACAAGGTGTGAAATTTAGTAAGACTGAAAGCCCGACCACGGCAGAAAATAGAATGAGAATGAAAGTCATTCCCTATGCCTTGGCCATAGGTTCTATAAAGTATGCCATGCTGTGTACCAGACCTATTGTATACCCTACACTAATTTTGTCAAGGGAGTACAATAGTGATCTAGAAGTAGATCACTGGACAGCGGTCAAAGTTATCCTTAGTGGAATAAGGATATGTTTCTCGATTATGGAGGTGACAAAAGGATCATCGTAAAAGGGTTATGTCGATACAAGTTTTGGCACTAATCCGGATGACTCTTAGTCTTCATCTGGATACATATTGAAAATGGGAGCAATTAGCTAAAGTAGCTCCGTGCAGAGCATTGTAGACATAGAAAATTGCAAAATACTTATGGATCTGAATATGGCAGACCCGTTGACTAAACTTCTCTCACAGGCAAAACATGATCACACCTTAGTACTCTTTGGGTGTTAATCACATAGCAATGTGAACTAGATTACTGACTCTAGTAAACCCTTTGGGTGTTGGTCACATATCGATGTGAACTATGGGTGTTAACCACATAAAGATGTGAACTATTGATGTTAGATCACATGGCGATGTGAACTAGATTATTGACTCTAGTGCAAGTGGGAGACTGAAGGAAATATGCCCTAGAGGCAATAATAAAGTTATTATTTATTTCCTTATTTCATGATAAATGTTTATTATTCATGCTAGAATTGTATTAACCGGAAACATAATACATGCGTGAATACATAGACAAACAAAGTGTCACTAGTATGCCTCTACTTGACTAGCTCGTTAATCAAAGATGGTTATGTTTTCTAACCATAGACAAAGAGTTGTTATTTGATTAATGGGATCACATCATTAGGAGAATGATGTGATTGACTTGACCCATTCCGTTAGCTTAGCACTCGATCGTTTAGTATGTTGCTATTGCTTTCTTCATGACTTATACATGTTCCTATGACTATGAGATTATGCAACTCCCGTTTACCGGAGGAACACTTTGTGTGCTACCAAACGTCACAACATAACTGGGTGATTATAAAGGAGCTCTATAGGTGTCTCCAAAGGTACATGTTGGGTTGGCGTATTTCGAGATTAGGATTTGTCACTCCGATTGTCGGAGAGGTATCTCTGGGCCCTCTCGGTAATGCACATCACATAAGCCTTGCAAGCATTGCAACTAATGAGTTAGTTGCAAGACGATGTATTACGAAACGAGTAAAGAGACTTGCCGGTAACGAGATTGAACTAGGTATTGAGATACCGACGATCGAATCTCAGGCAAGTAACATACCGATGACAAAGGGAACAACGTATGTTGTTATGCGGTCTGACCGATAAAGATCTTCGTAGAATATGTGGGAGCCAATATGAGCATCCAGGTTCCGCTATTGGTTATTGACCGGAGACGTGTCTCGGTCATGTCTACATTGTTCTCGAACCCGTAGGGTCCGCACGCTTAAGGTTTCGATGACAGTTATATTATGAGTTTATGAGTTTTGATGTACCTAAGGAGTTCGGAGTCCCGGATGAGATCGGGGACATGACGAGGAGTCTCGAAATGGTCGAGACGTAAAGATCGATATATTGGACGACTATATTCGGACATCGGAAAGGTTCCGAGTGGTTCGGGTATTTTTCGGAGTACCGGGGAGTTACGGGAATACGGGAGAAGAAGTATATGGGCCTTATTGGGCTTTAGGGGAGAGGGAGAGGCAGGCCGCGCCCCCCAAGGCCTAGTCCGAATTGGACTAGGGGGAGGGGCTGCGCCCCCTCCTTCCTTCTCTTCCCTCTTCCCCTTCCTTGTCTCCTACTCCTACTACATGGAAGGACTCCTAGTTGGACTAGGAAAGGGGGAATCCTACTCCCGGTGGGAGTAAGACTCCCCTAGGGCGCGCCATAGAGAGGGCCGGCCCTCCCCTCCTCCACTCCTTTATATACGGGGGCAGGGGGCACCCCATAGACACAAGTTGATCCACGTGATCGTTTTCTTAGCCGTGTGCGGTGCTCCCTTCCACCATAATCCTCGATAATATTGTAGCGCTGCTTAGGCGAAGCCCTGCGATGGTAGAACATCAAGATCGTCACCACGCTGTCGTGCTGACGGAACTCTTCCCCGACACTTTGCTTGCTGGATCGGAGTCCGGGGATCGTCATCGAGCTGAAGGTGTGCTAAAATTCGGAGGTGCCGTAGTTTCGGTGCTTGATCGGTCGGGCCGTGAAAACATACGACTACATCAACCGCGTTGTGCTAACGCTTCCGATGTCGGTCTACAAGGGTAAGTAGATCACACTCTCCCCTCTTGTTGCTATGCATCACCATGATCTTGCGTGTGCGTAGGATTTTTTTTTGAAATTACTACGTTCCCCAACAGCGCCCCCTCGGGGAAACCCGAGATTTGGTTTTAGCTGTACGGAGCGCTCATCCAGTGTGCCCTGAGAATGAGATATGTGCAGCTCCTATCGGGATTTGTCAGCACATCGGGGCGGCTTTGCTGGTCTTGTTCTACCATTGTCGAAATGTCTTGTAACCGGGATTCCGAGCCTGGTCGGGTCTTCCTGGGAGAAGGAATATCCTTCGTTGACCGTGAGAGCTTGTGATGGGCTAAGTTGGGACACCCCTGCAGGGATTTGAACTTTCGAAAGCCGTGCCCGCGGTTATGGGAAGATGGGAATTTGTTAATGTCCGGTTGTAGAGAACTTGACACTTAACTTAATTAAAATGCACCAACCGCATGTGTAGCCATGATGGTCTTTCCTCGGCGGAGTCCGGGAAGTGAACGCGGTGTTGGAGTTATGCTTGAACGTAAGTAGTTTCAGGATCACTTCTTGATCACTTCTAGTTCGCGACCGTGCTTTGCTTCTCTTCTTGCTCTCTTTTGCGTATGTTAGCCACCATATATGCTAGTGCTTGTTGCAGCTCCACCTCACTACCTTTTTGTTGGAAATATGCCCTAGAGGCAATAATAAAATGGTTATTGTTATATTTCCTTGTTCATGATAATTGTCTATTGTTCATGCTATAATTGTGTTATCCGGAAATCGTAATACATGTGTGAATATATAGACCACAACATGTCCCTAGTAAGCCTCTAGTTGACTAGCTCGTTGATCAACAGATAGTCATGGTTTCCTGACTATGGACATTAGATGTCATTGATAACGGGATCACATCATTAGAAGAATGATGTGATGGACAAGACCCAATCTTAAGCATAGCACAAGATCGTGTAGTTCGTCTGCTAGAGCTTTTCTAATGTCAAGTATCTTTTCCTTAGACCATGAGATTGTGCAACTCCCGGATACTATAGGAATACTTTGGGTGTGCCAAACGTCACAACGTAACTGGGTGACTATAAAGGTGCACTACGGGTATCTCCGAAAGTGTCTGTTGGGTTGGCACGAATCGAGACTGGGATTTGTCACTCCGCATGACGGAGAGGTATCTCTGGGCCCACTCGGTAAAACATCATCGTAATGAGCTCAATGTGACTAAGGGTTCGACACAGGATGATGTGTTACGGAACGAGTAAAGTGACTTGCCGGTAACGAGATTGACGAGGTATTGGAATACCGACGATCGAATCTCGGGCAAGTAACGTATCGATTGACAAAGGGAATTGAATACGGGATTTATTGAATCCTCGACATCGTGGTTCATCTGATGAGATCATCATGGAATATGTGGGATCCAACATGGGTATCCAGATCCCGCTGTTGGCTATTGGCCGGAGAGTTGTCTCGGTCATGCCTGCATGGTTCCCGAACCCGTAGGGTCTACACACTTAAGGTTCGGTGACGCTAGGGTTGTAGAGATATTAGTATGTGTTAACCCGAAAGTTGTTTGGGGTCCCGGATGGGATCCTGGACATCACAAGGAGTTCCGGAATGGTCCGGAGGTAAAGATTTGTATATAGGAAGTCCAGTTTCGGCCACCGGGAAAGTTTCGGGGTCATCAGTATTGTACCGGGACCACCGAAAGGGTCCCAGGGGGTCCACCGGGTGGGGCCACCTATCCCGGAGGGCCCCATGGGCTGAAGTGGGAAGGGAACCAGCCCTTGGTGGGCTGGTGCGCCCCCCCCCATGGGCCTCCTCCTGCGCCTAGGGTTGGAAACCCTAGGGGTGGGGGGCGCCCCACCAAACTTAGGGGGCAAGTCCCCCCCCCCTTGGCCACCGCCCCCATCTAGATGGGATCTAGAGGGGCCGGCGCCCCCCTGGCCCCTATATATAGTGGAGGGGAGGGAGGGCAGCCGCACCCCAAGTCCCTGGCGCCTCCCTCTCCCGCCGTGACACCTCCCCCTCTCGTTGGTGCTTGGCGAAGCCCTGCCGAGATCCTGCTGCTTCCACCACCACGCCGTCGTGCTGCTGAATCTCTATCAACCTCTCTTCTCCCCTTGTTGGATCAACAAGGAGGAGACGTCTCTCCCAACCGTACGTGTGTTGAACGCGGAGGTGCCGTCCATTCGGCGCTCGGTCATCGGTGATTTGGATCACGACGAGTACGACTCCATCAACCCCATTCTCTTGAACGCTTCCGCTCGCAATCTACAAGGGTATGTAGATGCACTCCCCTCTCCCTCGTTGCTAGATGACTCCATAGATTGATCTTGGTGATGCATAGAAAATTTTAAAATTCTGCTACGTTCCCCAACAGTGGCATCATGAACTAGGTCTATGCGTAGTTTCTATTCACGAGTAGAACACAAGTTGTTGTGGGCATTGATTTTGTTAATTTACTTGCCGTTACTAGTCTTATCTTGATTTGGTGGCATCGTGGGATGAAGCGGCCCGGACCGACCTTACACGTACGCTTACGTGAGACTGGTTCCACCGACTGACATGCACTAGTTGCATAAGGTGGCTAGCGGGTGTCTGTCTCTCCCACTTTAGTCGGATCGGATTCGATGAAAAGGGTCCTTATGAAGGGTAAATAGAAATTGGCATATCACGTTGTGGTTTTGGCGTAGGTAAGAAATGTTCTTGCTAGAAACCTATAGCAGCCACGTAAAAACTTGCAACAACAATTAGATGACGTCTAACTTGTTTTTGCAGCATGTGCCATGTGATGTGTTATGGCCAAAAGGATGTGATGAATGATATATGTGATGTATGATATTGATCATGTTCTTGTAATAGGAATCACGACTTGCATGTCGATGAGTATGACAACTGGTAGGAGCCATAGGAGTTGTCTTAATTTATTCCTGCGTGTCAACATAAACGTCATGTAATTACTTTACTTTATCGCTAACCGTTAGCCATAGTAGTAGAAGTAATAGTTGACGAGACAACTTCATGAAGACACGATGATGGAGATCATGATGATGGAAATCATGGTGTCATGCCGATGACGACGATGATCATGGCGCCCTGAAGATGGAGATCAAAAGGAGCAAAATAATATTGGCCATATCATGTCACTATTTGATTGCATGTGATGTTTATCATGTTTTACATCTTATTTGCTTAGAACGACGGTAGCATAAATAAGATGATCCCTCGCAATAATTTCAAGAAAGTGTTCCCCCTAACTGATCACCGTTGCTAAGGTCCGTTGTTCTAAAGCACCACGTGATGATCGGGTGTGATAGGTTCTAACGTTCGCATACAACGGGTGTAAGCCAGATTTAGACACGCAATACACTTAGGTTGACTTGACGAGCCTAGCATGTACAGACATGGCCTCGGAATAAGGAAGACCGAAAGGTCGAACATGAGTCGTATAGAAGATACGATCAACATGAAAATGTTCACCTATGATGACTAGTCCGTCTCACGTGATGATCGGACACGGCCTAGTTGACTCGGATCGTGTATCACTTAGATGACTAGAGGGATGTCTATCTGAGTGGGAGTTCATTAATAATTTGATTAGATGAACTTAATTATCATGAACATAGTGTAAAATCTTTGTAATATGTCTTGTAGATCAAATGGCCCACGCTAATGTTGCCCTCAACTTCAACGCGTTCCTAGAGAAAACCAGGCTGAAAGACGATGGCAACAACTACACGGACTGGGTCTGTAACCTGAGGATTATCCTCATAGCTGCCAGGAAAGCATATGTCCTTGATGCACCGCTAGGTGAAACACCTGTTTTCCTTGCAGAACAAGACGTTATGAATGCTTGGCGGACATGTAGTGATGATTACTCCATGGTTCAGTGCGGCATGCTTTACAGCTTAGAACCGGGGCTCCAAAAGCGTTTTGAGCAACACGGAGCATATGAGATGTTCCGAGAGCTGAAAATGGTTTTCCAAGCTCACGCCCGGGTCAAGAGATATGAAGTCTCCGACAAGTTCTACAGCTGTAAGATGGAGGAGAACAGTTCTGTCAGCGAGCACATACTCAAAATGTCTGGGCTGCATAACCGCTTGTCTCATCTAGGAGTTAATCTCCCGGATGATGCGGTCGTTGACAGAATCCTTCAGTCGCTCCCACCTAGCTACAAGAGCTTTGTGATGAACTTCAATATGCAAGGGATGGAAAAGTCCATTCCCGAGGTATATTCAATGCTGAAATCAGCGGAGGTGGAAATCAAAAAGGAACATCAAGTGTTGATGGTGAATAAAACCACTAAGTTCAAGAAAGGCAAGGGTAAAAAGAACTTCAAGAAGGACGGCAAGGGAGTTGCCGTGCTCGGTAAGCAAGCTGCCGGGAAGAAGTCAAAGAATGGACCCAAGCCTGAGACTGAGTGCTTTTATTGCAAGGGAAACGGTCACTGGAAGCGGAACTGCCCCAAGTACTTAGCGGAAAAGAAGGCCGGCAATACCAAAGGTATATGTGATATACATGTTATTGATGTGTACCTTACCAGCACTCGTAGTAGCTCCTGGGTATTTGATACTGGTGCAGTTGCTCATATTTGTAACTCAAAACAGGAACTGCGGAATAAACGGAGATTGGCGAAGGACGAGGTGATGATGCGCGTCGGGAATGGTTCCAAGGTCGATGTGATCGCCGCCGGCACGCTACCTCTGCATTTACCTACGGGATTAGTTTTTAACCTCAACAATTGTTATTTAGTACCAGCTTTGAGCATGAACATTGTATCTGGCTCTCGTTTAATGCGAGATGGCTACTCGTTTAAATCTGAGAATAATGGTTGTTCTATTTATATGAGAGACATGTTTTATGGTCATGCCCCGCTGGTCAATGGTTTATTCTTATTTAATCTCGAACGTGATGTTACACACATTCATAGTATGAATGCCAAAAGATGTAAGGTTGATAATGATAGTCCCACATACTTGTGGCACTACCGCCTTGGTCACATTGGTGTCAAACGCATGAAGAAACTCCATGCAGATGGACTTTTGGAGTCTCTTGATTATGAATCATTTGACACGTGCGAACCATGCCTCATGGGTAAAATGACCAAGACTCCGTTCTCCGGAACAATGGAGCGAGCAACCAACTTATTGGAAATCATACATACTAATGTGTGCGGTCCAATGAGTGTTGAGGCTCGCGGTGGCTATCGTTATGTCCTCACCCTCACTGATGACTTAAGTAGATATGGGTATGTCTACTTAATGAAACACAAGTCTGAGACCTTTGAAAAATTCAAGGAATTTCAGAGTGTGGTTGAGAATCAACGTGACAGGAAAATCAAGTTCTTACGATCAGATCGTGGGGGAGAATATTTGAGTCACGAATTTGGCACGCACTTAAGGAAATGTGGAATAGTTTCACAACTCACGCCGCCTGGAACACCACAGCGTAATGGTGTGTCCGAACGTCTTAATCGCACCCTATTGGATATGGTACGATCTATGATGTCTCTTACCGATCTACCGCTATCATTTTGGGGTTATGCTATAGAGACTGCCGCATTCACTTTAAATAGGGCTCCGTCGAAATCCGTTGAGACGACACCATATGAATTGTGGTTTGGCAAGAAACCTAAGCTATCGTTTCTGAAAGTTTGGGGATGTGATGCTTATGTCAAGAAACATCAACCTGAAAAGCTTGAACCCAAATCAGAAAAATGTGTCTTCATAGGATACCCTAAAGAAACTATTGGGTATACCTTCTATCTTAGATCCGAAGGCAAGACCTTTGTTTCCAAGAATGGATCCTTTCTAGAGAAAGAGTTTCTCTCGAAAGAAGTAAGTGGGAGGAAAGTAGAACTTGATGAAGTATTGCCTCTTGAACCGGAGAGTGGCGTAGCTCAAGAAATTGTTCCTGAGGTGTCTGCACCGACTAGGGAGGAAGTTAATGATGATGATCATGAAACTTCAGATCAAGTTGCTACTGAACTTCGAAGGTCCACAAGGACGCATTCGCACCAGAGTGGTACGGCAACCCTGTCCTGGAAATCATGTTGTCAGACAATGGTGAACCTTCGAACTATGAAGAAGCGATGGCGGGCCCAGATTCCGACAAATGGCTGGAAGCCATGAAATCCGAGATAGGATCCATGTATGAAAACGAAGTATGGACTTTGACTGACTTGCCCGATGATCGGCGAGCCATAGAAAATAAATGGATCTTTAAGAAGAAGACAGACGCAGATGGCAATGTGACCATCTATAAGGCTCGGCTTGTCGCTAAGGGTTATCGACAAGTTCAAGGGGTTGACTACGATGAGACTTTCTCACCCGTAGCGAAGCTGAAGTCCGTCCGAACCATGTTAGCAATTGCCGCATTCTATGATTATGAGATATGGCAAATGGACGTCAAAACGGCATTCCTTAATGGTTTCCTTAAGGAAGAATTGTATATGATGCAACCGGAAGGTTTTGTCGATCCTAAGAATGCTGACAAGGTGTGCAAGCTCCAACGCTCAATCTATGGGCTGGTGCAAGCATCTCGGAGTTGGAACATTCTTTTTGATGAGATGATCAAAGCGTTTGGGTTTACGCGGACTTATGGAGAAGCCTGCGTTTACAAGAAAGTGAGTGGGAGCTCTGTAGCATTTCTCATATTGTATGTGGATGACATACTATTGATGGGAAATGATATAGAATTCTTGGAAAGCATAAAGGCCTACTTGAACAAGTGTTTTTCAATGAAGGACCTTGGAGAAGCTACTTATATATTAGGCATCAAGATCTATAGAGATAGATCGAGACGCCTCATTGGTCTTTCACAAAGTACGTACCTTGACAAGATATTGAAGAAGTTCAATATGGATCAGTCCAAGAAGGGGTTCTTGCCTGTATTGCAAGGTATGAGATTGAGCACGGCTCAATGCCCGACCACGGCAGAAGATAGAGAAAATATGAGTGTCGTCCCCTATGCCTCAGCCATAGGGTCTATCATGTATGCCATGCTGTGTACCAGGCCTGATGTAAACCATGCCATAAGTTTGGTAGGAAGGTACCAAAGTAATCCTGGCATGGAACACTGGACAGCAGTCAAGAATATCCTGAAGTACCTGAAAAGGACTAAGGATATGTTTCTCGTCTATGGAGGTGACTAAGAGCTCGTCATAAAGGGTTACGTCGATGCTAGCTTCGACACAGATCTGGATGACTCTAAGTCACAAACCGGATACATGTATATTTTGAATGGTGGGGCAGTCGGCTGGTGCCGTTGCAAGCAAAGCGTCATGGCGGGATCTACATGTGAAGCGGAGTACATGGCAGCCTCGGAGGCAGCACAAGAAGCAATCTGGGTGAAGGAGTTCATTACCGACCTAGGAGTTATTCCCAATGCATCGGGCCCAATGACTCTCTTCTGTGACAACACTGGAGCTATTGCCCTTTCCAAGGAGCCCAGGTTTCACAGGAAGACCAGGCATATCAAGCGTCGCTTCAACTCCATTCGTGAAAATGTTCAAACTGGAGACATAGATATTTGCAAAGTGCATACGGACCTGAATGTCGCATATCCATAGACTAAACCTCTTCCTCGAGCAAAACATGATCAACACCAGAACTCTATGGGTGTTCGATTCATCACAATATAACTAGATTATTGACTCTAGTGCAAGTGGGAGACTGTTGGAAATATGCCCTAGAGGCAATAATAAAATGGTTATTATTATATTTCCTTGTTCATGATAATTGTCTATTGTTCATGCTATAATTGTGTTATCCGGAAATCGTAATACATGTGTGAATATATAGACCACAACATGTCCCTAGTAAGCCTCTAGTTGACTAGCTCGTTGATCAACAGATAGTCATGGTTTCCTGACTATGGACATTAGATGTCATTGATAACGGGACCACATCATTAGAAGAATGATGTGATGGACAAGACCCAATCTTAAGCATAGCACAAGATAGTGTAGTTCGTCTGCTAGAGCTTTTCTAATGTCAAGTATCTTTTCCTTAGACCATGAGATTGTGCAACTCCCGGATACTGTAGGAATATTTTGGGTGTGCCAAGCGTCACAACGTAACTGGGTGACTATAAAGGTGCACTACGGGTATCTCCGAAAGTGTCTGTTGGGTTGGCACGAATCGAGACTGGGATTTGTCACTCCGCATGATGGAGAGGTATCTCTGGGCCCACTCGGTAAAACATCATCGTAATGAGCTCAATGTGACTAAGGGTTGGTCACGGGATGATGTGTTACATAACGAGTAAAGTGACTTGCCGATAACGAGATTGAACGAGGTATTGGAATACTGACGATCGAATCTCGGGCAAGTAACGTACCGATTGACAAAGGGAATTGAATACGGGATTGATTGAATCCTCAACATCGTGGTTCATCCGATGAGATCATCTTGGAATATGTGGGAGCCAACATGGGTATCCATATCCCGCTGTTGGCTATTGGCCGAAGAGTTGTCTCGGTCATGTCTACATGGTTCCCAAACCCATAGGGTCTACACACTTAAGGTTCGGTGACGCTAGGGTTGTAGAGATATTAGTATGCGGTAACCCAAAAGTTGTTCAGAGTCCTGGATGAGATCCTTGACGTCACAAGGAGTTTCGGTATGGTCCGGAGGTAAAGATTTGTATATAGGAAGTCCAGTTTTGGCCACCGGGAAAGTTTTGGGGTCATCGGTATTGTACCGGGACCACCGGAAGGGTCCCGGGGGGTCCACCGGGTGGGGCCACCTATCTCGGAGGGCCCCATAGGCTGAAGTGGGAAGGGAACCAGCCCCTGGTGGGCTGGTGCGCCCCCCCCCCCATGGGCCTCCTCCTGCGCCTAGGGTTGGAAACCCTGGGGGTGGGGGGCGCCCCACCAAACTTGGGGGGCAAGTCCCCCCTTGGTCACCGCCCCCCATCTAGATGGGATCTAGAGGGGCCGACGCCCCCCTTGCCCCTATATATAGTGGAGGGGAGGGAGGGCAGCTGCACCCTAAGTCCCTCTCGCCTCCCTCTCCCCCCGTGACACCTCTCCCTCTCGTTGGTGCTTGGCGAAGCCCTGCCGAGATCCCGCTGCTTCCACCACCATGCCATTGTGCTGCTATATCTCCATCAACCTCTCCTCTCCCCTTGCTAGATCAAGAAGGAGGAGACGTCTCTCCCAACTGTACGTGTGTTGAACGCGGAGGTGCCGTCCGTTCGGCGCTCGGTCATCGGTGATTTGGATCACGACGAGTACGACTCCATCAACCCCGTTCTCTTGAACGCTTCCGCTCGCGATCTGCAAGGGTGTGTAGATGCACTCCCCTATCCCTTGTTGCTAGATGACTCCAAAGATTGATCTTGGTGATGCGTAGAAAATTTTAAAATTCTGCTACGTTCCCCAACACTTTTCCGTTCCCATAAGCTTAAATAGTCTTGATCTCGCGGGTGTGAGATTGCTGAGTCCCTGTGACTCACAGATTACTTCAAAAACCATTTTGTAGGTGCCAATGATATCGTGCATATGGCGCAACCGAGCTCAAGGAGGAGCTCGATGAAGATCTCGTTATTTGTGTTGTTTCGTTTCCAGTTGATCAGTAGTGGAGCCCAGTCGGGGCGATCGGGGATCTGTTACATTAGGGGTTGTCTTTCCTTTTGGTTCCGTAGTCGTACCTTGGTTGTATTCTGGTTGTTGTAATGCTATTTATGTATATGTGAAGTGGCGATTGTAAGCCAACTCTGTACCTCTTTCTTATTCAGTACATGAGATGCGTAAAGATTACCCCTCTTGCGACATTGCCTACAATGCGGTTATGCCTCTAAGTCGTGCTCCGACACGTGGGAGATATAGCCGCATCGTGGGTGTCGTGGTTCTAAATCTGACAGTAATGTAGGGGGGTAGGTATGGAGAGGCAAGCTCTTAGCTATGGAGTAGTTGTAAGCACACGAGGTTTACGAGTTCAGGCCCTTCTCGGAGGAAGTAATAGCCTTACGTCTCGGAGCCCGGAGGCGGTCGACTGGATTATGTGTGTATGAATCACAGGGGTGCGAACCCTTTACACTGAGGAGGGGGGTGGCTTATATAGAGTTCGCCAGACCCCTCCGACCCTCAGTTATGCAGGGTTTTAAGTACATTAAGGTCGGGCGTTACTGGTAACGCCCCTAATAAAGTGCTATGATGACCATAAAAGCTACTTAATGACCGACCGTTAGCGTGCGGAGTGACTTTAGGTCTCCTGGACGTCAAGTGGTTGCTTCTTGGTTGAGTGATTGCTTCTTGGTCGAGTGTCTTCGAGTCTGTCGAGTGGAACACCTCCAAGTCGATTGAAAGGTGATTTCTTCTAGAGATGTCCTTGGGCAGGGCAGTTAGGATAGGTCCATGACCCTACCCTAGGTACATAGCTTCATCATTATCCCCCGAATGGATCGAGGTTTGAGTGGGGAAGGAGTTGAGAACTTCTCTGACTCATTTTTCAGGCCATGAGCATATCTTGTTTCGGATCAATGAACTTGAGTGACGACAGCAACTTCCTTTTCAGTCGCCTTGATCCATTCTTAGTTTTTTGTCGAGTGAGTTTCTTGGGGTCGAATGTTTTGTCTTGCAGCTCCACCCAACATCATTGACCTTCCGGACGACGACGAAGATGTGGCTCCTAGGCCTAGGAAGAGCAAGAAGGTAACAGCTGGCAGGGTGGCTCGGGAAGAACCAACTGCAACGCCTCCCATCTGCCAAGCTGAAGATGCGGGCAGGGCCACTGTGACGTCCGCTGCACCCTTGCCGAGTGGGCATCCCACCCGCGCCTGTGGTTCCTCCAACTATACCATTCCACACCATGGAGCCTCAAGCAGCCGCACCTGGGTCGTCTGCACATTTTTTTCACCAGTTACCCCGTCCTAGACAACCAGCCGGAAGCGGCTGCGGAAGCCATCCGATAGGCTGATATGATGATGGAGCGGGTGAAGATAGTGCACGAGAGCAGTCAGGCTGCCTATGACGCTAGTGCCGCCCTTCGGGCCAACGTCCAGGTGAGTAGACTTTCTGACTGATTTTTTTCTCAAAAATCTTCTTCTGCACAATCTCCCGTTGTTCGCGTTGAATTAGAGCACTCACTGGGTGTTGCTATCGTTTTTGGTAGTTTCGCTCTTCCACTCGGTCTGGGCGAGTGGGATCAGAACCGGTGGGGGCACGCCAAGTGCACCCACTGGGTGTAGTCCCCGAGACCGCGGTCGACTGCTGGTAGTCGACTGGGGTCTGAACAGCTTGTTGTCCACTTCTTTCTTGACGGCACAATTGTTCTTTCTCTCTCTTTTTTTTACTCCCTGCACTCAACTCCGGCGGGCCGGTCGAGTGGGATCAGAACCGGTGGGGGCACGCCAAGTGCACCCACTGGGTGTAGTCCCCGAGACCGCGGTCGACTGCTGGCAGTCGACTGGGGTCTGAACAGCTCGTTGTCCACTTCTTTAGGTTTTATTCACTCGAAAATGAACTGCCTTCGAACCTATCGATTGATCTATCTCTTGCCTCCTGCAGAAGTCTTGTACTCTTATCTCCAAGTTTGCCGAACTCGAAGAGAAGCAGAGGCAACTCAACTTAGACTTGGAATTGGCTCAGCAAAATCTCAAAAAAGCTCAAGACGAGGCCGCTGGTATGGAAGGTAACTGATTGCCGACTGAACTTCAATATATCTCTTTGGTCTCTTTTTTGATTCGATTATTTCTTTTGCAGAGAAAATGAAGTTGGATCTGGACAAGAAGGACTCGGACCTCGCCTCCGCGCAAAAAGCAGCCCAAGACAAAACCGTTCTTGCAGACGAGAAGCTTGCTTTAGTCAGAACGCTTGAAGGAGAGGTGACTAGACTGACATCTTGTCTTAATGAAGCTAACCGCGAAGTGACCAGCCTGAAGAAGGATAAGGTCGCCTTGAATGAAAAGTTGGAGTCTGCGATCCGCAAGAGGAACGACACAGAAGCTTATCTGAGGACCCTTGCCAAGAAGCTTTATCTCGTGCTGGGAGGTATTTCTTTTAATCTGACTGTGTTGATGCTTGCCATCGGATTTTGCTCGGTTGATTGAACTGACTTTTGGCTGCAGAACTTTGTCAAGACTTTGATGAAGAAATTGGAAGGGTCGAGACGGGTCTGGACCCTATCGCTTCCCCGGTCTGCGACGAAACTGCGAATAACGTGCTCCGACTGGAGTCCCGTATCGCCAGCGCCACAAGCTACCTCGCACACCTGAAGGAGGTTGTCTCTCGAATCGACTCGACGCTTTGGCCGGGGGCGACGCTTCAGAATGATCTAGAATCTCTGATGACTCGACTGAACGAGATCCCTGACCGAGTGCAAGAATGGAAGAAATCCTCCGCCCGGTGTGGTGCTGATGTGGCGCTGTCCCTGGTGCGAGTCCATTGCAAGGAGGCTCGTGAAGACAAGTTGGCTGCGATCAAAGTCGCTAACACCAAAAAGCACGACTTCCAGTCCTTCATGGAGACTTTCATTGCTGCCACTACTCGGATCGCTGATGGGATCAATCTGGACTCGTTCGTGGAGCCTGCCATTCCTCCTCCGACCGAGTGAACAATCCTATGAAACTTTGGATACGCTTTAAATTTGCCTCGAAATGCCGAGTGGTTTCTGTAACCGTTAAATTCCTTCGAGCATGGTGCCCGAGTACCTTTGATTCGCTGCTTGGAACCTTTTAGTATTTACCTGAACTTGGTTTATCATTGAATATCTTCATGAATTCTCCGTCGAGTGGAACTCGTTCTTCACTCGAGACAACTTTTGTATTTGTAGCGTAGCTCTGAAGGAGAAGGTAGCAGTCGACCTGCACCTCGTCGTCCTTGTGGGTCGGGATGGATCGCACGTTGCATTTGTGGCGAAGCTCCGAAGGAGAAGGTGGCAGTCGACCTGCACCTCGTCGTCCTTGCGGATTGGGATGTGTTTCGTACTTAGGCAAGTACTGGACTGCAGCTAAGCCTCCGAGTGGGAGGGTCGCTCTCCACTCGGTAGGATTTTTCAAACTTAGGCGAGTACTGGACTGCAGCTAAGCCCCCGAGTGGAAGGGTCGCTCTCCACTCAGTAGGATTTTTCAAACTTAGGTGAGTGATACGTCTCCAACGTATCTATAATTTTTGATTGCTCCATGCTACTTTATCTACTGTTTTGGACTATATTGGGCTTTATTTTCCACTTTTATATTATTTTTGGGACTAACCTATTAACCGGAGGCCCAACCCAGAATTGTTGTTTTTTGCCTATTTCAGTATTTCGAGGAAACAGAATATCAAACGGAGTCCAATCAGAATGAAACCTTCGGGAACGTGATCTTCTCACCAAACGTGATCCAGGAGACTTGGACCCTACTCCAAGAAGTTTCCGGGGAGGTCACGAGGGTGGAGGGCGCCCCCCTTGGGCGCGCCCCCCTGCCTCGTGGGCTTCTCGGAGCTCCACCGACGTGCTCCTTCCTCCTATATATACCTACGTACCCCCATTAGACCAAGGAGGGAGCCAAAAACCTAATTCCACCGCCGCAACTTCCTGTATCCACGAGATCCCATCTTGGGGCCTGTTCCGAAGCTCCGCCGGAGAGGGCATCCATCACGGAGGGCTTCTACATCAACACCATAGCCCTTCCGATGAAGTGTGAGTAGTTTACTTCAGACCTTCGGGTCCATAGCTAGTAGCTAGATGGCTTCTTCTCTCTTTTTGGATCTCAATACAATGTTCTCCCCCTCTCTCGTGTAGATCTATTCGATGTAATCTTCTTTTTGCGGTGTGTTTGTTGAGACCGATGAATTGTGGGTTTATGATCCAACTTATCTATGAATAATATTTGAATCTTCTCTGAATTCTTTTATGTATGATTGAGTTATCTTTGCAAGTCTCTTCGAATTATCCGTTTCGTTTGGCTAACTAGATTGGTAGTTCTTGCAATGGGAGAAGTGCTTAGCTTTGGGTTCAATCTTGCGGTGTCCTTACTCAGTGACAGAAAGAGTTGCAAGGCACGTATTGTATTGTTGCCATCGAGGATAACAAGATGGGGTATTTATCATATTGCATGAATTTATTCCTCTACATCATGTCATCTTGCTTAAGGCGTTACTCTGTTTTTAACTTAATACTCTAGATGCATGCTGGATAGCGGTCGATGAGTGGAGTAATAGTAGTAGATGCAGGCAGGAGTCGGTCTACTTGTCACGGACGTGATGCCTATATACATGATCATACCTAGATAACCTCATAACTATGCTCAATTCTATCAATTGCTCAACAGTAATTTGTTCACCCACCGTAGAATATCTATGCTCTTGAGAGAAGCCACTAGTGAAACCTATGGCCCCTGGGTCTATTCTCATCATATCAATCTCCATTACTTTATTTTACTTGTTTTGCTTTTACTTTTTACTTTGCATCTTTATACCAAAAATACCAAAAATATTATCTCTATCAGATCTCACTCTCGTAAGTGACCGTGAAGGGATTGATAACCCCTAAGCGTTGGTTGCGAGTTGCTACCATTTTGTGCAGGTACGAGGGACTTGCGCGTGACCTCCTACTGGATTGATACCTTGGTTCTCAAAAACTGAGGGAAATACTTACGCTACTGTGCTGCATCACCCCCTCCTCTTCGGGGAAAACCAATGCTAGCTTGAGACGTAGCAAGAAGGATTTCTGGCGCCGTTGCCGGGGAGGCCTATGCCAAGTCAAGTCAAGATTTACTCTCCCGTCAACGAGCCATTTCTGGCGCCGTTGTCGGGGAGGCCTACGCCAAGTCAAGTCAAGATTTACTCTCTCGTCAACGAGCCATTTCTGGCGCCATTGCCGGGGAGGCCTACGCCAAGTCAAGTCAAGATTTACTCTCCTATCAATGAGCCATTTCTGGCGACATTGCCGGGGAAGCCTACGCAAAAGTCAACATACCAAGTACCCATCACAATCTCTATCTCTCGCATTACATTATTTGCCATTTGCCTCTCGTTTTCCTCTCCCCCACTTCACCCTTGCCGTTTTATTCGCCCTCTCTTTCCCTTTGCCTTTTGTTTGCTCATGTGTTAGTTTGCTTGCTAGTTCGTCACGATGGCCTTACCTAATTTTGGTGATCTTCACCTTAAAAGGCTAGAAGATATCGAAAATAGTGTCAGGAAGTTTATGGTCTTGCAATTTGAGCATAATAATTTCTTTAGAAACGAGCTTAAGGAACAAAAGAGCTTTATGAGTTATATGAATAAAGAGCTCGATGATATGTCCAAAGAATTTGATGGTGTAAGATCCCAAATTGCTCATCTTGAAAAAATGACCGCTGAAATTTCGGATATGCAAGCCACCTTAGTCAATAAGATGGCCGCTAAACCGAATAACTATGAAAATCAAGATGAAGATCTAAAAGTTATTGATGTGTCCCCTATTAAATCTTTGTTTTGCAATATGAATCTTGATGAATCTGATTATGATCTTCCCTTACCTAGAAGGCGTTCTAAGAATTCTGAGTTTTTAGATCCTAATGATGAAATTGATAAAAAAGGGATTGAAAGAAATAAAAATCTAGATATTGCTAAACCCACTATTTTGGATCTCAAGGAATTTAACTATGAAAATTGCTCTTTAATTGATTGTATTTCCTTGTTGCAATCCGTGTTAAATTCTCCTCATGCTTATAGTCGAAATAAGGCCTTTACCGAACACATTGTTGACGCCTTAATGCAATCTTATGAAGAAAAGCTTGAGTTGAAAGTTTCTATCCCTAGAAAACTCCATGATGAGTGGGAACCTACAATTAAGATTAAAATTAAAAATTACGAGTTTTATGCTTTGTGTGATTTGGGTGCTAGTGTCTCTACTATCCCCAAAGCTTTGTGTGATTTGCTAGATTTCCGTGACTTTGATGATTGCTCTCTAAACTTGCATCTTGCGGATTCCACTATTAAAAAGCCTATGGGAAGAATTAATGATTTTCTTATTGTTGCAAATAGGAATTATGTGCCCGTAGATTTTATCGTTCTTGATATAGATTGCAATCCTTCATGTCCTATTATTCTTGGTAGACCTTTCCTTAGAACGATTGGTGCAATTATTGATATGAAGGAAGGGAATATTAAATTCAAATTTCCCTTAAAGTAGGGCATGGAACACTTTCCTAGAAAAAAAATAAAATTACCATATGAATCTATCATGAGAGCCAGTTATGGATTGCCTACTAAAGATGGCAATACCTAGATCTATCCTTGCTTTTATGCCTAGCTAGGGGCGTTAAACGATAGCGCTTGTTGGGAGGCAACCCAATTTTATTTTGTGTTTTTTGTTTTTGGTTCTATTTAGTAATAAATAATCCATCTAGATTCTTTTTAGATGTGGTTTTATCTTTTAATTAGTGTTTGTGCCAAGTTAAACCTATTAGATCTTCTTGGAAGATAGTTATTTGATCTTGCTGTAATTTCCAGAATCTTTGCGCTCAGTGCCCGAATTGTCAAAAATCACCAGAACGTGATAAAATAGTGATTCCAATTGCTTCTGATCAATAAACAAATTTCCTAGGTCTTCTAATTTTGGTAGAATTTTTTGGGTTCCAGAAGTTTGCATTAGTAACAGATTACTACAGACTGTTCTGTTTTTGACAGATTCTGTTTTGCGTGTGTTGTTTGCTTATTTTGATGAATCTATGGCTAGTAAAAGAGTTTATACACCATAGAGAAGTTGGAATACAGTAGGTTTAACACCAATACAAATAAAGAACAAGTTCACCACAGTACCTTAAAGTAGTCTTTTGTTTTCTTTCTCTAACAGAGCTCACGAGATTTCTATTGAGTTTTGTGTTGTGAGGTTTTCAAGTTTTGGGTGAATTCTTTTGATGGATTATGGAACAAGGAGTGGCAAGAGCCTAAGCTTGGGGATGCCCATGGCACCCCCAAGATAATCCAAGGACACCAAAAAGTCAAAGCTTGGGGATGCCCTGGAAGGCATCCCCTCTTTCGTCCACTTCCATCGGTAATTTACTTGGAGCTATATTTTTATTCACCACATGATATGTGTTTTTCTTGGAGCGTCTTGTATTATTTGTGTCTTTGCTTGTTAGTCTACCACAACCATCCTTGCTGTACAAACCTTTTGAGAGAGCCATGTATGAATTGAAATTTGTTAGAATACTCTATGTGCTTCACTTATATCTTTTGAGCTTGATAGTTTACTCTATGTGCTTCACTTATATCTTTTTGAGCGTGATAATTTTTGCTCTAGTGCTTCACTTAGATCTTTTAGAGCACGGTGGTGGTTTGTTTTAAAGAAACTTGATCTCTCATGCTTCACTTAGATTATTTTGAGAGTCATTAATAGCATGGTAATTTGCTTAATGTTAATATACTTGGTATTCAAGATATGTGAAACTTTCTTTTTAGTGGGTTGAATACTAAGATAAGTTTGATGCTTGATAATTGTTTTGAGATATGGAGGTGATAATATCATAGTCGTGCTAGTTGAGTAGTTGTGAATTTGAGAAATACTTGTGTTGAAGTTAGCAAGTACCGTATCATGCACGTATGGTTAAAGTTGTGTAACAAATTTGAAACATGAAGTGTACCTAGCTTGTGCATCCTTATAAGTGGCGGTCGGGGACGAGCGATGGTCTTTTCCTACCAATCTATCCCCCTAGGAGTATGCGCGTAGTACTTGATTTTTGATGACTTCTAAATTTTTGCAATAAGTATATGAGTTCTTTTGACTAATGTTGAGTCCATGGATTATACGCACTTTTACCTTTCCGCCATTTGCTAGCCTCTTCGGTACTGTGCATTGCCCTTTCTCACATTGAGAGTTGGTGCAAACTTCGCTGGTGCATCCAAACACCGTGATATGATACGCTCTTTCACACATAAACCTCCCTATATCTTCCTCAAAACAGCCACCATACCTACCTATCATGGCATTTCCATAGCCATTCCGAGATATATTGCCATGCAACTTTCATCATCATCATCATCATCATCATGACATGCTTTACTTTTGTCATATTGCCATTGCATGATCTTGTAGTTGACATCGTATTTGTGGCAAAGCCACCATGCATTATTTTTCATACATGTCACTCTTGATTCATTGCACCATCCCGGTACACCGCCGGAGGCATTCATATAGAGTCATATCTTGTTCTAGTATCGAGTTGTAATCATTATGTTGTAATCAATAGAAGTGTGATGATCATCATTATTAGAGCATTGCCCAATCAAAAAAAAGAGAGAAAGGCCAAAAAGAAAAAAAAGAAAGGCCCAAAAAAAGAGAAAATAAAAAGGGCAATGCTACTATCTCTTTTTCCACACTTGTGCTTCAAAGTAGCACCTTGTTCTTCATGTAGTGAGTCTCATATATTGTGCTTCAAAGTAGCACCATGATTTTCATATAGTGAGTCTCATAAGTTGTCTTGTTCATACTAGTGGGAATTTTTCATTATAGAACTTGGCTTGTATATTCCAACGATGGGCTTCCTCAAAATGCCCTAGGTCTTCATGAGCAAGCAAGTTGGATGCACACCCACTAGTTTTCTTTTGTTGAGCATTCTTAGATCTAGTGCATCCGTTGCATGGCAATCCCTACTCCTTGCATTAACATCAATTGATGGGCATCTCCATAGCTCATTGATTAGCCTCGTTGATGTGAGACTTTCTCCTTTTTTGTCTTCTCCACACAATCCCCATCATCATATTCTATACCACCCATAGTGCTATGTCCATGGCTCGCGCTCATGTATTGCGTGAAGGTTGAAAAAGTTTGAGATTATTTGAGTATGAAAAAATTGCTTGGCTTGTCATCGGGGGTATAGAAGTTGGGAACATCTTTGTGTGACGAAAATGAAGCATAGCCTAACTATATGATTTTGTAGGGATGAACTTCCTTTGGCCATGTTATTTTGAGATGACATAATTGTTTAATTAGTATGCTTGAAGTATTATCATTTTTATGTCAATATGAACTTTTGTCTTGAACCTTTCGGATCTGAATATTCATACCATGATTAAGAAGATTTACATTGAAATTATGCCAAAGTATCACTCCGCATCAAAAATTCTCTTTTTATCATTTACCTACTCGAGGACGAGCAGGAATTAAGCTTGGGGATGCCTGATACGTCTCCAACGTATCTATAATTTTTGATTGCTCCATGCTACTTTATCTACTGTTTTGGACTATATTGGGCTTTATTTTCCACTTTTATATTATTTTTGGGACTAACCTATTAACCGGAGGCCCAGCCCAGAATTGCTGTTTTTTTTGCCTATTTCAGTATTTCGAGGAAACAGAATATCAAATGGAGTCCAAACGGAATGAAACCTTCGGGAACGTGATCTTCTCACCGAACGTGATCCAGGAGACTTGGACCCTACTCCAAGAAGTTTCCGGGGAGGTCACGAGGGTGGAGGGCGCCCCCCCTGGGCGCGCCCCCCTGCCTCGTGGGCTCCTCGGAGCTCCACCGACGTGCTCCTTCCTCCTATATATACCTACGTACCCCCATTAGACCAAGGAGGGAGCCAAAAACCTAATTCCACCACCGCAACTTCCTGTATCCACGAGATCCCATCTTGGGGCCTGTTCCGGAGCTCCGCCGGAGAGGGCATCCATCACGGAGGGCTTCTACATCAACACCATAGCCCTTCCGATGAAGTGTGAGTAGTTTACTTCAGACCTTCGGGTCCATAGCTAGTAGCTAGATGGCTTCTTCTCTCTTTTTGGATCTCAATACAATGTTCTCCCCCTCTCTCGTGTAGATCTATTCGATGTAATCTTCTTTTTGCGGTGTGTTTGTTGAGACCGATGAATTGTGGGTTTATGATCCAACTTATCTATGAATAATATTTGAATCTTCTCTGAATTCTTTTATGTATGATTGAGTTATCTTTGCAAGTCTCTTCGAATTATCCGTTTGGTTTGGCCAACTAGATTGGTAGTTCTTGCAATGGGAGAAGTGCTTAGCTTTGGGTTCAATCTTGCGGTGTCCTTACTCAGTGACAGAAAGAGTTGCAAGGCACGTATTGTATTGTTGCCATCGAGGATAACAAGATGGGGTATTTATCATATTGCATGAATTTATTCCTCTACATCATGTCATCTTGCTTAAGGCGTTACTCTGTTTTTAACTTAATACTCTAGATGCATGCTGGATAGCGGTCGATGAGTGGAGTAATAGTAGTAGATGCAGGCATGAGTCGGTCTACTTGTCACGGACGTGATGCCTATATACATGATCATACCTAGATAACCTCATAACTATGCTCAATTCTATCAATTGCTCAACAGTAATTTGTTCACCCACCGTAGAATATCTATGCTCTTGAGAGAAGCCACTAGTGAAACCTATGGCCCCCGGGTCTATTCTCATCATATCAATCTCCATTACTTTATTTTACCTGTTTTGCTTTTACTTTTTACTTTGCATCTTTATACCAAAAATACCAAAAATATTATCTCTATCAGATCTCACTCTCGTAAGTGACCGTGAAGGGATTGACAACCCCTAAGCGTTGGTTGCGAGTTGCTACCGTTTTGTGCAGGTACGAGGGACTTGCGCGTGACCTCCTACTGGATTGATACCTTGGTTCTCAAAAACTGAGGGAAATACTTACGCTACTGTGCTGCATCATCCCCTCCTCTTAGGGGAAAACCAACGCTAGCTCGAGATGTAGCAGCGAGTACTGGACTGCAGCTAAGCCCCCGAGTGGGAGGGTCGCTCTCCACTCGGTAGGATTTTTCAAACTTAGGCGAGTACTGGACTGCAGCTAAGCCCCCGAGTGGGAGGGTCGCTCTCCACTCGGTAGGATTTTCAAATACTTAGGCGAGTACTGGACTGCAGCTAAGCCCCCGAGTGGGAGGGTCGCTCTCCACTCGGTAGGATTTTTCAAACTTAGGCGAGTAC
>NC_041388.1:631390988-631421997 GCF_002162155.2 Triticum dicoccoides | reverse complement strand
AGCTAAGCCCCCGAGTCGGAGGGTCGCTCTCCACTCGGTAGGATTTTCAAATACTTAGGCGAGTACTGGACTGCAGCTAAGCCCCCGAGTGGGAGGGTCGCTCTCCACTCGGTAGGATTTTTCAAACTTAGGCGAGTACTGGACTGCAGCTAAGCCCCCGAGTGGGAGGCTGGCTCACCACTCGGTAGGATTTTCAAATACTTAGGCGAAACGGGTTCGCATCTAAGCCCCCGAGTGGGAGGCTGGCTCACCACTCGGTAGGATTTTCAAACACTTAGGCGAAACGGGTTTGGAGCTAAGCCTCCAAGTGAGAGGCTAGCTCACCACTCGGTAGGAAATTATTTTTACAAACTTAGGCGAAACGGATTCGCAGCTAAGCCACCCACTGGGGGATTTCTCACGCGAACAAAAACAATAACAATCACTGGGAAAATTATAACGCTCTTGTCTTTGATAAATAAACTATAGAAGTTTTTCTTATTACATCTCATCCGAGTGAGAATTCAAGTATAAAAGGGGTGGAGCAGCTCCGCATTCCAGGCTCGTGGCTCATCAATCTGGCGATCGACATTATAAAGATGGTACGCTCCATTGTGGAGGACTCTGGTGACTATGAAGGGACCTTCCCAATTAGGAGCGAGCTTGTGTGGTTTCTGTTGATCCACTCGGAGGACCAAGTCTCCTTCTTGGAAGGCTCGATTCTTCACATTTCTGGCATGGAATCGACGCAAGTCTTGCTGATAGATGGTCGATCGGATCATGGCCATTTCTATTTCTTCTTCCAGGAGGTCGACTGCATCCTGCCGGGCTTGTTCTGCTTCATCTTCAGAGTAGAGCTCGACTCGGGGTGCGTTGTGAAGCAGGTCACTCGGCAAAACTGCTTCGGCTCCGTAGACCAGAAAGAATGGGGTTCTTCCAGTCGATCGGTTCGGGGTTTTCCTCAATCCCCAAAGAACTGATGGAAGCTCGTCGACCCATGCACCTGCTGCGTGCTTGAGATCGCGCATCAGTCGGGGTTTCAGTCCTTTGAGAATTAAGCCGTTTGCTCTTTCCGCTTGTCCATTCGACTGGGGGTGAGCGACTGAAGCGTAGTCGACTCGTGTGCCTTGAGAGGCGCAAAAGGCTCTGAATTTGTCAGAATCGAAGTTTCACCCATTGTCAGTGATGATGCTGTGCGGAACTCCATATCTGAATATCAACTCTCTGATGAAACTGATAGCAGTGCAAGCATCAAGATTCTTGATAGGCTTAGCTTCAATCCATTTGGTGAACTTGTCGACTGCTACTAGCACATGAGTAAAGCCGCTCCTACCCGTTCTCAGTGGTCCAACCATGTCCTGTCCCCAAACAACGAAGGGCCAGACGAGTGGAATGGTTTTCAGGGCTGACGCGGGTTTGTGCGACATATTGGAGTAAAACTGACATACCTTCACATTTGTCGACTATCTCTTTCGCCATTTCATTCGCCCTTGGCCAGTAGAATCCCGCTCGGTATGCTTTAGCCACAATGGTCCGAGAGGACGCATGATGACCACAGGTCCCCGAGTGGATATCATCAAGGATTATCTGACCTTCTTCTGGTGTTATACACTTCTGACTGACTCCAGTCGCGCTTTCTCTATACAACTGTCCCTTTATGACTGTAAAGGCCTTGGATCGACGGATGATCTGTCGAGCCTCTTCTTCATCCTCTGGGAGTTCTTTCCTTAGGATGTACGCGATGTACGGTACCGTCCAGTCGGGAGTGATGACCAAAACTTCCATGATCAGGTCGACCACAGCTGGGACTTCAACTTCAATCGGATCCGTGGCACTTTTTGGCTACAGGTCTTCTTCAGTGAAGGGATCCTCCTGAACTGATGGTGTGTGGATGTGTTCCAAAAACACATTGCTGGGAATGGCTTCTCTTTTGGAACCTATTTTCACCAAATCGTCAGCTGCTTGATTTTTCAGTCGGGGTATGTGATGAAGTTCTAACCCCTCGAATTTCTTCTCTAGCTTTCTCACTGCATTGCAATAACCAGTCATGGCCGGACTTCTGATGTCCCACTCCTTCATCACTTGATTAACCACCAAATCTGAGTCGCCATAGACCATGAGGCGACGGACGCCGAGTGAAATGGCCATGCACAACCCATATAAAAGTGCTTCATATTCTGCTTCGCTATTGGAGGAATCAAAGTGGATTTGAAGAACATATCTGAGCTTATCTCCTCGGGGGGAGACCAATACTACCCCGGCACCGGAACTATTCAGCATTTTGGAACTGTCGAAGAACATGGTCCAATGCTTCGAGTGAACCTGAGTCGGCAGTTGTTGTTCAATCCACTCGGCGACGAAATCTGCTATTGCTTGGGACTTGATAGCTTTCTTTGCCTCAAACTTGATATCTAGAGGAAGGAGTTCAATCGCCCATTTTGCCACTCGACCAGTTGCATCTCTGTTGTGCAGGATCTCTGACAATGGAGCGTCGCTGACGACTGTAATGGAATGATCAGAGAAGTAGTGAGCAACCTTCTTTGTGGTCATATAAATCCCATATACAAGCTTCTAATAATGAGGATATCTTTGCTTCGACGGGGTCAAAACTTCAGAAACATAATATACTGGGCGCTGAACTTTGAAGGCTTTTCCTTCTTCTTCCCGCTCGACCGTAAGTACCGTACTGACGACTTGTCCTGTGGCTGCGTTGTAAAGCAGCAAAGGCTCTTTGCTGATTGGGGCAGCAAGCACCGGCTGGGTGGAGAGCAGAGCTTTGAGCTCTGCGAACGCTGCATCAGCTTCAGGAGTCCACTCAAACTTGTCTGACTTCTTCATCAATCGGTAAAGAGGCAATGCCTTTTCACCGAGACGAGAGATGAATCGACTTAAAGCGGCCAAGCAACCAGTAAGCTTCTGGACGTCGTGCACGCGCACAGGACGTTTCATCCGGAGTATAGTACTGACTTTTTCTGGATTGGCGTCGATTCCCCGTTCGGAAACGAGAAAACTGAGTAACTTTCCGCCAGGAACTCCGAATGTGCACTTTGATGGATTAAGCTTGATATCATACCTCCTGAGGTTGGCTAAGGTTTCAGCAAGGTCAGTCAGCAGGTCGGAACCCTTCCGTGACTTGACCACAATATCATCCATGTATGCTTCCACATTCCGACTGATTTGAGTGAGCAAACACTTCTGAATTATCCTCATGAATGTGGCTCCGGCATTCTTGAGGCCAAATGGCATGGTAACATAACAGAAGCACCCGAATGGAGTGATGAAAGCTGTTTTGATCTCGTCAGGTCCATACAGACGGATCTGATGGTACCCGGAATAGGCGTCTAAAAAAGACAGTCGCTCACATCCCGCAGTCGAGTCGACTATCTGGTCAATGCGGGGGAGAGGAAAATGATCTTTCGGGCAGGCCCGATTGATATGTTTAAAGTCAATGCACATGCGAAGTGACTTGTCCTTCTTGGGGACCATGACAACGTTGGCGAGCCACTCGGAGTGGTAAATCTCTCGGATGAACTCCGATGCTAAGAGCCGAGCCACCTCCTCACCAACAGCCTTTCTCTTCTGGACGATGGACCGTCGGAGATGTTCTTTGACATGTTTCACTTTTGAGTCGACTCGTAGGCGGTGCTCAGCCAGCCCCCTGGGCACCCGGAATGTCAGAAGGCTTCCATGCGAAGATGTCCCAGTTCTCACAGAGGAACTGGATGAGCGCTTCTTCCTATTTGGAGTCGAGTGTTGTTGAGATATGAGTCGGAGCAGCACTGGGATCGGTCGGGTGAATGTGAACCGGCTTCGTTTCACCAGACGACTGAAAAGCTGATTCTGTAGCGGGCTTCTTGGCTCGCAACAAATCACTTGGGTCTACAGTCTTCTGGTATTCCTGCAGCTCCACCACTGCCATCTGAGCATCAGCGATCTTTGAGCCTTTCTGAAAACACTCTTCTGCTTTCATCCGATTGCCCGTAACAGTGATCACACCTTTGGGAACAGGCATCTTCAATTTGAGATACACATAACATGGTCGAGCCATGAAGCGTGCATAAGCTGGCCTGCCCAAAATAGCGTGATAAGCACTCTGGAAATCCACAACTTCGAACATCAATTTTTCTTTGTGGTAATTCTTGGAATCACCGAAAACCACATCAAGAGCAATTTGGCTGAGTGACTCAGCCTTCTTCCCAGGAATGACTCCATGGAAACTCATGTTGCTGGTACTGAGTCTGGACATCGGAATGCTCATCCCTTTCAACGTCTCAGCATACAGTATGTTCAAACCACTGCCACCATCCATCAAGACTTTGGTCAGTCGAGTGCCTTCAACAACTGGGTCGACCACCAAAGCTTGCCTCCCAGGGGTGGCAATGTGCGTTGGGTGATCGGACTGGTCGAATGTGATGGCAGTCTGAGACCACTTCAGATAACTGCGTGTCGCCGAAGCAACCATATTCACCTCACGGTTGATAACTTTTAGTCGACTTTTGCTTTCAACATCAGCAAAAATCATCAAGGTGGAATTTACCTGGGGGTATCCATCATCACTGTCTTCCTTGTCCTCAACTTTGTCCGACTCCTTTTCCTTATCTTTGGGCTGTTTGCCCTGGAACTGCTGGATCAAGAGCCGACACTATCGAGTGGTATGTTTCGGGTAAATGAGCTTACCCTCTTCATCTTTCTTGGTATGGATGTGACATGGCAAATCCAACACATCATTTCCGTCTTGGTCTTTAACTTTCTCGGGGTTCCAAGGCCCTTTGGGTTTCCCCTTAAACTTTCCTTGAGTTACATCCAAGGCTTCCCCAAGAGCAGCTGGCTCAGCTTTCCGCTTCTGTTTCCGATTGGAATTTCCTCCTCCGGTTTCTAGGGCGACTGACTTGTGCTTGCCACTCCGGAGTCGATCCTCATCTTCACCATTAGCGTACTTGGTGGCAATCTCCATCATCCGATTCAGAGACATGTCTCTGGTTCGACCGAATTTCAGATTCAGTTCTCTGTACTTGACGCCTTCTTTGAAAGCACAGACTGCTTGGTGATCAGGCACATTCTCTACCGTGTGATGTAACGTGATCCATCTCTGGATGTAATCCCTCAAAGTTTCATTCGGCTTCTGCACGCAAGACCGCAGTTCCGTCAGCCCTGCCGGTCGCTTGCATGTGCCTTCAAATGTGGTGACAAACACTTGGGCGAGATCTTCCCAAGTGTAAATGCTGCTGGGTGCTAACTGATTCAGCCACGCTCTGGCCGAGCCCTCCAACAAGAGAGGTAGGTGCTTCATCGCCACTTCATCATTGCCACCGCCAATCTGGACAGCCACTCGGTAGTCTTCAAGCCAAGTATCGGGCTTGGACTCACCAGTGAACTTACTGACTCCAGTCGCCAACCTGAAGTTGGGAGGAATCACAGCGGCCCTGATGGCTCTACTAAAGCACTCTGGCCCCGAAACATGTACTCTACTGCTGGTAGGTGCATCTCTGTCGTGACCTCGGTGAGCTTTGTTCCTGTCGACCAAACCTTGAACGAGAATGGATCTCGCATCAAAGCCTGGTTCCCTGGGGTCGACTGGAATCCTTCGCCCAACACTATGAGGGCGCCTGTCGTCCTGCTGTCGAGGCACATACGATCCACTCCTCGGGGGAGGGGTGGGCACTCGACGTCGATCGTCACGATCGAATCGGTGATCATACTGCTCACAGTTTTTGTACTAATCACGCCGGTCCCCACGTCCCTCACGCCTTGGGGGCGATCTTGGGCTATGAGCCGACTGGACTGTGTCTGCAGCAATGGATCTGCTATGAATCCTGTTCCGCGACTGAGAAACAGTGGAATTCTGGTCTCCTGCTGCCCGAAGTAACGCTCTGATCTGCAGCAAGCCTCTGCCAGCCTCTAACTGGGAAGGCTGAATCGACTCTGCTATACGGGCTGCAGCTGCTAAATTCTGAATCGGAGTTCGATATACCTACAGGGGCAGAAAGAGCTGACATCGACTGGATTCTGGAACCCGTTGTTGCGCACGCTCGTTGAGTGCTTGCTGGAGGTTCTCCAGTCGAGTGCGCTCAGCCAAGTTTGCCAGGCACGCGTCCTCCAAGGCACGAGCCTCGGGGGTTTCTCCAACGATAGGAGTGTGCAGTGCATCCATGTTTCGGCGACGAAGTTCTTCTCTCTGCAGCGACGTGAGAGGCTCGGGGAGACATTCCTCATGGGGATGCGACAGGTCGCCTCCACCTGCGCCTCCATCGGTGTGGGGAAAACTGGGAGGACTGCGCGGTCCATCTACCATCAGAACCTCCGCCGCCAGATCACTGTTGTCGCACTCGGATGGGGTCTCTGCGGAGCCAGTCGAACAGGCCGCAGAGGGATTCGTCGGGCTCGATCGCCGCGACTTGAGGGGTGACCGACTGGCGTGCCACAGCATGTCTCACCCACCGCTGAAGTCTTGACCGACCAGAGCGCTTGCACCGGTGGGAAACAGGGAGGGTGGACAACACAGGGGCCGACCGATAATGGGTCGACGGTTGCCGCAAGAGGACACCGCGGACGCACGCGTGAAAGTGCATTGCCCCGCTAACAGGGAGTGTGTCGACGTCGAGCGGAGCCTCCTGATGCCAAGCGGAGTCGTCGGCGATGAATGTGAGCGCGCTGAGATGGATCTCGCGGCCCTCCACCAAAACTCCGCCAGAAACCATGATGATTTGGATCGGAAAAGATCGCAACTCCTCCAACAAATCGCTAAGACACCCGCCCCACGGTGGGCGCCAACTGTCGTGGTTCTAAGTCTGACAGTAATGTAGGGGGGTAGGTATGGAGAGGCAAGATCTTAGCTATGGAGTAGTTGTAAGCACACGAGGTTTACGAGTTCAGGCCCTTCTCGGAGGAAGTAATAGCCTTATGTCTTGGAGCCCGGAGGCGGTCGACTGGATTATGTGTGTATGAATCACAGGGGTGCGAACCCTTTACACTGAGGAGGGGGGTGGCTTATATAGAGTTCGCCAGACCCCTCCGACCCTCAGTTATGCAGGTTTTTAAGTACATTAAGGTCGGGCGTTACTAGTAATGCCCCTAATAAAGTGCTATGATGACCATAAAAGCTACTTAATGGCCGACCGTTAGCGTGCGGAGTGACTTTAGGTCTCCTGGCCGTCGAGTGGTTGCTTCTTGGTTGAGTGATTGCTTCTTGGTCGAGTGTCTTCGAGTCTGTCGAGTGGAACACCTCCAAGTCGATTGAAAGGTGATTTCTTCTAGAGATGTCCTTGGGCAGGGCAGTTAGGACAGGTCCATGACCCTACCCTAGGTACATAGCTTCATCAGTGGGTGTTACAAGTTGGTAATCAGAGCCTTCCCCGAGTTAGGAGCCCCCTGCTTGATCGAATCGCTGGCGTTGTTGAGTCTAGAAAAATGTTTTGAGTCTTTTAGGATTATATATATTGGAGAGTAGGATTCTTTTTACTCCTCAGCCCCTTCGTTGCTCTGGTGAGGCATCCTGACGTAGAGTTTTGACTCTTCTCTTCTCAAATTTTTCACTAATTTTTTTAGGATCACGTGGGTATCTTGGAATCGTTCCTATGGTTTTGTGACGAGAACATTGTGTTGGAAATATTCCCTAGAGGCAATAATAAAAGTATTATTATATTTCATTGTTCATGATAATTGTCTTTTATTCATGCTATAACTGTATTATCCGGAAATCGTAATACACGTGTGAATACTTAGACCACACAATGTCCCTGGTAAGCCTCTAGTTGACCAGCTCGTTGTGATCAACAGATAGTCATGGTTTCCTGACTATGGACATTGGATGTCGTTGATAACGGGATCACATCATTAGGAGAATGATGTGATGGACAAGACCCAATCCTAAGCATAGCATAAAAGATCGTGTAGTTCGTTTTGCTAGAGCTTTGCAAGTGTCAAGTATCTCTTCCTTCGACCATGAGATCGTGTAACTCCCGGATACCGTAAGAGTGCCTTGGGTGTACCAAACGTCACAACGTAACTGGGTGACTATAAAGGTGCATTAAAGGTATCTCCGAAAGTAGCTGTTGGGTTGACACGGATCGAGACTGGGATTTGTCACTCCGTATGACGGAGAGGTATCTCTGGGCCCACTCGGTAATGCATCATCATATTGAGCTCAATGTGACCAAGGTGTTGGACACGGGATCATGCATTACAGTACGAGTAAAGTGACTTGCCGGTAACGAGACTGAACAAGGTATTGGGATACCGACGATCGAGTCTCGGGCAAGTAACGTACCGATTGACAAAGGGAATTGCATACAGGGTTTGATCGAATCCTCGACATAGTGGTTCATCCGATGACAACATCGAGGAGCATGTGGGAGCCATCATGGGTATCCAGATCCCGCTGATGGTTATTGACTGAGAGAGTCTCGGTCATGTCTGCATGTCTCCCGAACCCGTAGGGTCTACACACTTAAGGTTCAGTTACGCTAGGGTTATAGGGATATGTATATGCAGTAACCCGAATGTTGTTCGGAGTCCCGGATGAGATCCCGGACGTCACGAGGAGTTCCGGAATGGTCCGGAGGTAAAGATTTATATATGGGAAGTCCTGTTTCGGGCATCGGGACAAGTTTCGGGGTTATCGGTATTGTACCGGGACCACCGGAAGGGTCCCGGGGGTCCACCGGGTGGGTACACCTGTCCCGGGGGGCCACATGGGCTGTAGGGGGGTGCGCCTTGGCCTAATGGGCCAAGGGCACCAGCCCCACATAGGCCCATGCGCCTAGGGTTTAAGGGGGCAAGAGTCCTAGGAGGGTAAGGCACCTCCTAGGTGCCTTGGGGGGAGGGAAAACCCCCCTTGGCCGCCGCACCCCCTAGGAGATTGGATCTCCTAGGGCCGGCCACCCCCCCTTGGCACCCCTATATATAGTGGGGGAGAGGAGGGACTTCATACCTGAATGCCCTGGCCTTTGGTTGCCTCCTTCTCCCTCCCCAACACCTCCTCCACCTCCATAGTGCTTAGCGAAGCTCTGCCGGAGTACTGCAGCTCCATCAACACCACGCCGTCGTGCTGCTGATGGTGCCATCTCCCTCAACCTCTCCTCCCTTCCTTGCTGGATCAAGAAGGAGGAGACGTGGCGGTTCCGTACGTGTGTTGAATGTGGAGGTGCCGTCCGTTTGGCGCTGGTCATCGGTGATTTGGATCACGTCGAGTATGACTACATCATCACCTTGCAAGCTTCCGCACGCGATCTACAAGTGGTATGTAGATGCAAACTCTCTCCCTAGACTCGTTGCTTAGATGAACTCATAGATGGATCTTGGTGAAACCGTAGGAAAAATTTTAATTTTCTGCAACGTTCCCCAACACATTGTTCTTGGTGCCTTCTGACATTTAGGGGTTGTGGCAGTGTCCCGGGGAGTTGAGCTTCGAGGTGTTGTCGTCACAATTTTATCATTGCAGTTCTGGAATACCTGAGTTTCGCCGACATCGAAAATCTCCTTTATGCAGTTGTTGGTGAGATAACCTCGACGCCACCCAGTACTGGGGCAGGAGTTCAGGAGTATTGCCATAACTCGTATAACGGATGCTTTTCGAAGGTTGAGGTAAATGATTTCCGAAGGTTTCTTGGTTATGCGTTGAAGTATGGATACAGCTGGATGTAGGTATTGTTAGTTTGGGTGAGATATTATGCTTCCCCTGTATCCCCAACACCTGATTGGATAACCAGAAAATTTCGGGAGTTTATAAGTGGGAATTCAAGTAGCTCCTAGGATATCTTTCCGACAGATGTATGATATGAAATTGGGGTTCGACATCTAGTGGTCCGCCTATCCACGGTTGGTTTTACAATGGTCTCATTGTGTCTTAAAGAGTCCTTGGCTATGCTGACTCGGGGACGGTTCGTATGTCATGTGCACTGCCTTGTACATGATGGTGTTGTACGATCGAGTCCGTGTGGGCCCCACCACGAAAACTTCGGACGAAATATCTATCATATGTTTGTTTCCGGCTTATTCTGCAAGCCAATCCTTTGTTTTGTTTTTATTGTGGTATTCGAGTTGCTTCAAAGTCAAATGTCGATTCCATCCCTTGTCTAAGCGGTGTTCTCATATTTCTATGTGAATACCAATCTTTCTCGATCATCGAGTTTGTCATGTCAATCCTTGTCAACCGGTGTGTCTCCCTTCAAGTGGATCTGATCATTTCAACATCCGCAAGATCAACTCAAATTCTTCTCAACGTTGTTTGTTTCATCCGTCCCAAGTTGCCTTTGTTTTTCCCGCCCTCCCACCCTCTTTTCTTCAAGGACTAGGATTTCTTAATTCGTTATCCATTTTATGGATGTGAGGTCTCTCCATTCTATTCAATCAACGTTCTTACCCGGTGGTTCTCTTGAAGATGTTCTACTAGTTCATCATTCTTCGTTCTTTTCTTCTCCGGTGGTTTTAATTCAAGCTTTGGTGTTGATCATATCCTTTTTTCCCTCGTTTCAAATGCTTTCTCATGCTGGTGCACCTCATAATCATTCACTTCTCACTATTCCTTATTCCGGAGTGCTGAAGATATCTCAGAAGGCTCGTCTTGTCATTCAAGATCCATTCAAGCTCTTTTCGAGGATGTTATCTCTTTTAAGTCATTTAATTCAACCGGTGGAATCTCTCTTTTCAAGCAATCGTTCAATGGTGTATCTTTTGAGTGGGCCCTATGTTGGGGATCGTAGCAAAAATTTAAAATTTTCTACGCATCACCAAGATCAATCTATGGAGTCATCTAGCAACGAGAGAGAGGGAGTGCATCTTCATACCCTTGAAGATTGCTAAGCGGAAGCATTCAAGAGAATGGGGTTGATGGAGTCGTACTCGTCGTGATCCAAATCACCGATGATCCTAGCGCCGAACGCACGGCACCTCCGCGTTCAACACACGTACAGTTGGGAAGACGTCTCCTCCTTCTTGATCCAGCAAGGGGAAGGAGAGGTTGATGGAGATCCAGCAGCACGACGGCATGGTGGTGGAAGCAGCGGTGATCTCGGCAGGGCTACGCCAAGCTCCAACGAGAGAGAGAGGTGTTACGAGGGAGAGGGAGGCGCCAAGGCTTGTGTGTGGCTGCCCTCCCTCCCCCCCACTATATATAGGACCCCTAGGGGGGCGCCGGCCCTAGGAGATCCAATCTCCAAGGGGGGGCGGCGGCCAAGGGGGGACTTGCCCCCCAAGTCAGGTGGGGCGCCCCCCGCCCCTAGGGTTTCCAACCCTAGGCGCATGGGGAGGCCCATGGGGGCGCACCAGCCCACCAAAGGCTGGTTCCCCTCCCACTTCAGCCCATGGGGCCCTCCGGGATAGGTGGCCCCACCCGGTGGACCCCCGGGACCCTTCCAGTGGTCCCGGTACAATACTGATTACCCCTGAAACTTTCCCGATGGCCGAAAGTGGACTTCCTATATATAAACCTTCACCTCCGGACCATTCCGGAACTCCTCGTGACATCCGGGATCTCATCCGGTACTCCGAACAACTTTTGGGTTACCGCATACTAATATCTCTACAACCCTAGCGTCACCGAACCTTAAGTGTGTAGACCCTACGGGTTCGGGAGACATGCAGACATGACCGAGACGACTCTCCGGTCAATAACCAACATCGGGATCTAGATACCCATGTTGGCTCCCACATGCTCCACGATGATCTCATCGGATGAACCACGATGTCGAGGATTCAATCAATCCCGTATTCAATTCCCTTTGTCAATCGGTACGATACTTGCCCGAGATTCGATCGTCGGTATCCCGATACCTTGTTCAATCTCGTTACCTGCAAGTCCCTTTACTCGTTCTGTAACACATCATCCCGTGATCAACTCCTTGGTCACATTGTGCACATTATGATGATGTCCTACCGAGTGGGCCCAGAGATACCTCTCCATTACACGGAGTGACAAATCCCAGTCTCGATTCGTGCCAACCCAACAGACACTTTCGGAGATACCCGTAGTGCACCTTTATAGCCACCCAGTTACGTTGTGACGTTTGGTACACCCAAAGCATTCCTACGGTATCCGGGAGTTGCACAATCTCATGGTCTAAGGAAATGATACTTGACATTAGAAAAGCTTTAGCATACGAACTACACGATCTTGTGCTAGGCTTAGGATTGGGTCTTGTCCATCACATCATTCTCCTAATGATGTGATCCCGTTATCAACGACATCCATTGTTCATGGTCAGGCAACTGTAACCATCTATTGATCAATGAGCTAGTCAACTAGAGGCTTACTAGGGACATGGTGTTGTCTATGTATCCACACATGTATTTGAGTTTCCTATCAATACAATTCTAGCATGGATAACAAACGATTATCATGAGCAAGGAAATATAATAATAACTAATTTATTATTGCCTCTAGGGCATATTTCCAACAGTCTCCCACTTGCACTAGAGTCAATAATCTAGTTCACATCGCTATGTGATTAACACTCAAGGTCACATCCCCATGTGACTAACACCCAAAGATTTTACTAGAGTCAATAATCTAGTTCACATTACCATGTGATTAACACTCAATGAGTTCTGTGTTTGATCATGTTATGCTTGTGAGAGATGTTATAGTCTACGGGTCTGAACCTTTCAGATCCGTGTGTGCTTTACAAATCTCTATGTCATCTTGTAGATGCAGCCACCATGCTCTTTTGGAGCTATTCCAAATAACTGTTCTACTATACGAATCCGGTTTACTACTCAGAATCATCCAGATTAGTGTCAAAGATTGCATCAGCGTAACCCTTTACGACGAACCGCCTCCATAATCGAGAAAATTCCTTAGTCCACTAGTTACTAAGGATAACCTTGACCGTTGTCCTGTGATCCATTCCTAGATCACACTTGTACCCCTTGACTGACTCAAGGCTTAGCACGCTTTAGGTGCGGTACACAACATTGCATACTTTAGAGCCTACGTCTAAAGCACAGGGGATGACCTTCGTCCTTTCTCTCTATTCTGTCGTGGCCAGGTCTTGAGTTTTACTCAATACCCATACCTTATAACACAGCCAAGAACTCCTTCTTTGCCGATCTATTTTGAACTCCTTCAAAATCTTGTCACGGTATGTATTCATTTGAAAGTACCATTAAGCATTTTTTGATCTATGCTTATAGATCTTGATGCTCAATGTTCAAGTAGCTTAATCCAGGTTTTCCATTGAAAAATACTTTTCAAATAACCCTGCATGCTTTCCAGAAATTCTACATCATTTCTAATCAACAATATGTTAAGAACATATACTCATCAAAAATTATATAGTGCTCCCACTCACTTCTTTGGAAATACAAGTTTCTCATAAACTTTGTATAAACCCAAAATCTTTAATCATCTCATCAAAGCGCACATTCCAATTCCGAGATGCTTACTCCAGTCCTTAGAAGGATAGCTGGAGCTTCGCATATTTGTTAGAATCTTTCAGGATTGACAAAACCTTCTGGTTGTATCACATACAACCTTTCCTCAAGAAAAACGTCGAGGAAACAATGTTTTGACATCCTATCTACAAGATTTCATAAATAATGTAGTAACTACTAACATAATTCCAACAGACTCTTAGCATCGCTACGAGTGAGAAAGTCTCATCGTAGTCAACTCCTTGAACTTGTCGGGAAACATCTTAACGACAAGTCGAGCTTTCTTAATGGTGACACTTACCATCATTGTCTGTCTTCCTTTTAAAATCCATCTGCACCCAACAGCCTTACGACCATCAAGTTGTTCTTTTCAAAGTCTGGATCCTCTCTCGGATTTTATGGCCTCGAGCCATTCGTCGGAATCCAGGCCCACCATCGCTTCTTCATAGCTCGTAGGTTCATTATTGTCTAGCAACATGACTTCCAAGACAGGATTACGTACCACTCTAAAGTAGTACACATCATTGTCGACCTATGAGGTTTGGTAGTGACTTGATCCGAAGTTTCATGATCACTATCATAAGCTTCCACTTCAATTGGTGTAGGTGCCACAGGAACAACTTCATGTGCCCTGCTACACACTAGTTGAAGTGACGGTTCAATAACCTCATCAAGTCTCCACCATCCTCCCACTCAATTCTTTCGAGAGAAACTTTTCCTCGAGAAAGGACCCATTTCTAGAAACAATCAATTTTGCTTCCGGATCTGAAATAGGAGGTATACCCAACTGTTTTGGGTATTCTATGAATATGTATTCATTCGCTTTGGATTCGAGCTTATCAGCCAGAAACCTTTTCACATAAGCATCACAGCCCCAAACCTTTTAAGAAATGACAACTCGGGTTTCTCTAAACCATAGTTCATATGGTGTCGTCTCAACGGAATTGTGTGGTGCCCTATTTAAAGTGAATGCGGTTGTCTCTAATGCCTAACCCATAAACGATAGTGGTAATTCGATAAGAGACATCATGCTATGCACCATATCCAATAGGGTGCAATTATGATGTTCGGACACACCATCACACTATGGTGGTCCAGGAGGTATTAGTTGTGAAACAATTTCCACAATGTCTTAATTGTGTGCCAAACTCGTAACTCAGATATTCATCTCTATGATCATATCATAGACATTTTATCATCTTGTCACGACAATCTTCAACTTCACTCTGAAATTATTTAAACCTTTCAATAATTCAGACTTGTGTTTCATCAAGTAAATATACTCAACATCTACTCAAATCATCTGTGAAGTAAGAACATAACGATATCCACTGCGTGCCTCAGCACTCATTGGACTGCACACATCAAAATGTATTACTTCCAACAAGTTGCTTTCTTGTTCCATCTTACTGAAAACGAGGCCTTTCAGTCATCTTGCCCATGTGGTATGATTTACATGTCTCAAGTGATTCAAAATCAAGTGAGTCCAAACGATCCATCTGCATGGAGTTTCTTCATGCATATCTACCAATAGACATGGTTCGCATGTCTCAATCTTTTCAAAAAACGAGTGAGTCCAAAGATCCATCAACGTGGAGCTTCTTCATGCATTTTACACCAACATGACTCAAATGACAGTGCCACAAGTACGTGGTACTATCATTACTATTTTATATCTTTTGGCATGAACATGTGTATCACTACGATCGAGATTCAATAAACCATTCATTTTAGGTGCAAGACCATTGAAGGTATTATTCAAATAGACAGAGTAACCATTATTCTCCTTAAATGAATAACCGTGTGGCGATAAACATAATCCAATCATGTCTATGCTCCACGCAAACACCAAATAACAATTATCTCGGTTTAACACCAATCCCGATGGTAGAGGGAGCGTGCGATGCTTGATCACATCAACCTTGCAAACACTTCCAACATATCATCATCTCACCTTTAGCTAGTCTCCGTAGCCTTTTATTTCGAGTTACTAACACTTAGCAACCGAACCGATATTTATTACCCTGGTGCTACTAGGAGTACTAGTAAAGTACACAATTATATAATGTATATTCAAAATACTTCTGTCGACCTTGCCAGCCTACTCATCTACCAAGTATCTAGGGTAGTTCTGCTTCAGTGACCGGTCCCCTCATTATAGAAGCACTTAGTCTCGGGTTTGGTTCAACCTTGGGTTTCTTCACTAGAGCAGCAACTGATTTGCCGTCTCATGAAGTATCCCTTCTTTCCCTTGCCCTTCTTGAAACTAGTGGTTTAACCATCAACAATTGATGCTCCTACTTGATTTCTACTTTTGCGGTGTCAAACATCGCGAATTGCTCAAGGATCATCATGTCTATCCCTAATATGTTATAGTTCATCATGAAGCTCCAATAGCTTGGTGGCAGTGACCATGGAGAACCATCACTTTCTCATCTGGAAGATTAACTCCCACTCGATTCAAGTGATTGCAGTACTCAGACAATCTGAGCACATGCTCAATGATTGAGTTCTTTTTCTCCCTTAGTTTGCAGGCTTAAGAAGCTTGTCAGAGGTCTCATACCTCTTGACGTGGGCACTAGTCTGAAATTCCAATTTCAGTCTTTGGAACATCTCATATGTTCTACGACGTTTCAAAAACGTCTTTGGTGCCACAATTCTAAGCCGTTAGTATTACGTACTGAACTATCACGTAGTCATCAAAACGTGTATGTCAGATGTTTCCCAACATCTACAGACGATGCTCGAGGTTCAACGCACTGAGCGGTGACATAGCCCTTCTGTGCAGCAATGAGGACAATCCTCAGTTCACAGACCTAGTCCGCATAATTGCTACTGTCAACTCTCAACTAAATTTTCTCTAGGAACATATCTAAAACAGTAGAACCAAAATCATGAGCTACGACATAATTTGCAAAGACCTTTTGACTATGTTCATGATAATTAAGTTCATCTAATTATTTAATGAACTCCCACTTAGATAGACATCCCTCTAGTCATCTAAGTGATACATGATCCGAATCAACTAGGTCGTGTCCAATCATCACGTGAGACAGACTAGTCATCATCGGTGAACATCTTCATGTTGATCGTATCCACTATATGACTCATGTTCAACCTTTCGGTCTTCCGTGTTCCGAGGCCATGTCTGTACATGCTAGGCTCGTCAAGTTAACCTAAGTGTATTGCATGTGTAAATCTGGCTTACACCCGTTGTATGCGAACGTTAGAACCTATCACACCCGATCATCACGTGGTGCTTCGGAACAACGGACCTTAGCAATGGTGCACAGTTAGGGGGAACACAATTCTTGATATTTTAACGAGGGATCATCTTATTTATGCTACCATTGTTCTAAGCAAATAAGATGTAAAAACATGACAAACATCACATGCAAATCATAAAGTGACATGATATGGCCAATATCATCTTGCGCCTTTTGATCTCCATCTTTGAGGTGTGGCATGATCACCTTCGTCACCGGCATGACACCATGATCTCCATCATCATGATCTCCATCATTGTGTCTTCATGAAGTTGCCTCGTCAACTATTACTTCTACCACTATGGCTAATGGCTAGCAATAAAGTAAAGTAATTACATGACATTTATGTTGACATGCAGGTTATAAATAAATTAAGACAACTCCTATGGCTCCTGCCGGTTGTCATACTCATCGACATGCAAGTCGTGATTCCTATTACAAGAACATGATCAATATCATACATCACATATATCATTCATCACATCCTTTTGGCCATATCACATCACAAAGCAAACCCTGCAAAAACTAGTTTGACGTCCTCTAATTGTTGTTCCATGTTTTACGTGGCTGCTATGGGTTTCTAGCAAGAACGTTTCTTACCTATGCAAAACCACAACGGTGATATGCCAATTGCTATTTACCCTTCATAAGGACCCTTTTCATCGAATCCGATCCAACTAAAGTGGGAGAGACAGACACCCGCCAGCCACCTTATGCATCAAGTGCATGTCAGTCGGTGGAACCAGTCTCGCGTAAGCGTACATGTAAGGTCGGTCTGGGCCGCTTGATTCAACAATGCTGCTGGATCAAGATAAGACTAGTAACAGTAAGAAAATTGAACAAATCATCGCCCACAACTGCTTTGTGTTCTACTCGTGCATAGAATCTACGCATAGACCAAGCTCATGATGCCACTGTTGGGGATCGTAGCAGAAATTTAAAATTTTCTACGCATCACCAAGATCAATCTATGGAGTCATCTAGCAACGAGAGAGAGGTAGTGCATCTTCATACCCTTGAAGATCGCTAAGCGGAAGCGTTCAAGAGAACGGGGTTGATGGAGACGTACTCGTCGTGATCCAAATCACCGATGATACTAGCGCCGAATGCACGGCACCTCCGCGTTCAACACACGTACGGTTGGGAAGACGTATACTCCTTCTTGATCCATCAAGGAGAAGAAGAGGTTGATGGAGATCCAGCAGCACGACGTCGTGGTGGTGGAAGCAGCGGTGATCTCGGCAGGGCTTCGCCAAGCTCCAACGAGAGAGAGAGAGGTGTTACGAGGGAGAGGGAGGCGCCAAGGCTTGGGTGTGGCTGCCGTCCCTCCCCCCACTATATATAGGACCCCTAGGGGGGCGCCCGCCCTAGGAGATCCAATCTCCAAGGGGGGCGGCGGCCAAGGGGGGACTTGCCCCCCAAGTCAGGTGGGGCGCCCCCCACCCCTAGGGTTTCCAACCCTAGGCGCAGGGGGAGGCCCATGGGGGGTCCACCAGCCCACCAGGGGCTGGTTCCCCTCCCACTTCAGCCCATGGGGCCCTCCGGGATAGGTGGCCCCACCCGGTGGACCCCCGGGACCCTTCCGGTGGTCCCGGTACAATACCAATTACCCCCGAAACTTTCCCGATGGCCGAAACTGGACTTCCTATATATAAATATTCACCTCTGGACCATTCCGGAACTCCTCGTGACATGCGGGATCTCATGCGGGACTCCGAACAACTTTTGGGTTACCGCATACTAATATCTCTACAACCCTAGCGTCACCGAACCTTAAGTGTGTAGACCCTACAGGTTCGGGAGACATGCAGACATGACCGAGACGACTCTCCGGTCAATAACCAACAGCGGGATCTGGATACCCATGTTGGCTCCCACATGCTCCACGATGATCTCGTCAGATGAACCACGATGTCGAGGATTAAATCAATCCCGTATTCAATTCCCTTTGTCAATCGGTATGATACTTGCCCGAGATTCGATCATCGGTATCCCGATACCTCGTTCAATCTCGTTACCTGCAAGTCTCTTTACTCGTTCCGTAACACATCATCCCATGATCAACTCCTTGGTCACATTGTGCACATTATGATGATGTCCTACCGAGTGGGCCCAGAGATACCTCTCCGTTACACGGAGTGACAAATTCCAGTCTCGATTCGTGCCAACCCAACAGACACTTTTGGAGATACCCGTAGTGCACATTTATAGCCACCCAGTTATGTTGTGACGTTTGGTACACCCAAAGCATTCCTACGGTATCTGGGAGTTGCACAATCTCATGGTCTAAGGAAATGATACTTGACATTAGAAAAGCTTTAGCATACGAACTACACGATCTTGTGCTAGGCTTAGGATTGGGTCTTGTCCATCATATCATTCTCCTAATGATGTGATCCCCTTATCAACGACATCCAATGTTCATGGTCAGGAAACCATAACCATCTATTGATCAACGAGCTAGTCAACTAGAGGCTTACTAGGGACATGGTGTTGTTTATGTATCCACACATGTATCTGAGTTTCCTATCAATACAATTCTAGCATGGATAATAAACGATTATCATGAACAAGGAAATATAATAATAACTAATTTATTATTGCCTCTAGGGCATATTTCAACACCCTAACCCACAGGTCTTTTCCCAGGATCTTACCTGACTCTTCTATTTTTCCGGAGCTATCCTCAAATTCTTTCAAAGTTTTGACATAAGAATGAGTTATCATCAGTCAAATGCCTTTCTCCAAAAATCTTTCTAATTCTTTTCGTCGTCGGTTCAACATTTCTAATATTCATTCTCCCGGAGTATCTCAACAATTCATGGTGGTGTTTCTCGTCGACATTCTCGGATTTGAAGACCAAAGAAGAGTTTTTCCTCCATATCTTACTCCATTCTCTTCAAGATTCATGGGTCTAGCTGTCAGAGTAAATGACCACGGGTAGCCTAGCCGGCTTCCCCTGGTACTTCAGAAAAATTATAGGCCGATCAAGCCTCCAAGCGTCCAAGACATGGGGCCGCCTTCCCCCAACCGGCTACCTCTCAAGCCAGCTGCGCAAAGGCGGCCCAGCCCTGAAATCCTTGAGAAACAAGACCACGAGAACGCCGACTTCCAGAAGCCGGCCATGAAAAGGCTGACTCCCTGGAGCCAGCCCCTCAGCAGGCGGCTAAGATCTTGCCCTCAGAGTCTGCACCCACATAACGGCGACAAGATGGGGTGTGGCTACAGTAAAGCCTGCCACCCCCGAATCCCGGCGCGCGCATGGCAACAGTGCACCGTACGGGGCGGCCATCCCCGTCCGGCGCGGCACTGTTGCCACGATGATCGTGACGTCACCCATGGCGAGCGGTCAGTACGACCCGTGGGTGACGGGCCCCTCAGTCAGGGAGATCCCAAAGGCGGCCAGGCTTCCCACAGTCGGCCAAGGGTATGGCCGGCTTCCAATAGCCGGCCAGCTCTTTCCCTCCAAGGAGGTGCTTCATTTAGGAGACAAGAGAAGGTAAGGCTACAGTGATGAGCCGCCTCGCGGCGGCACTATAGCCATGCTTACCACGACAAAGCCATCGTCACCAGGGGCAAGGCAACAGTAACCAGCCTCCGACAAGACCCCCGAGCGGTGGGGCCAGCCTGTCGACCAAAGGGCCGGCAGCCGGCAGGCCCACCAGTCAGCGGGCCCCAACAGTCGGCGGAGAAGCCGGCGGGCGTAGACACAGATGGCTGGGGCCCACGCCCAGCCAGATTACCATTGTACCCCTGGGCGGTATGCCCATATAAACCCCCCAGGGCACCCATGCAGGGGGGACGGTCTCTTTTCGATAGTTTTAGACACCACAAGGAGAAGAGGAGCGGGCTGGCCTTGCCCTCCTTCATCCTTTCACCGAACAGCTCGAGGAGCATTCTGTAGCTTCCCATCGAGCTAGTGATCATGCGGAGACCCCACAGAGCAGCATTAGGGGTGTTATCTCCACGGAGAGCCCTGAAGCTGGGTAAGATTCGCCGGCGTGCATGTCTTCGCCTTATCCCGCTTCCAGGCACCGGCGATGTTTTATTGGCTCCCACAATGATAAGCCATCCCTTGGCATATGTCGCACCAACCACCCAACATTTGGCGCCCACAATGGGGCCAGGTGCACCGTTGTCCGGAGACCTGTTCTGGACGGGAACCCTCTTCCTTCCCAACGTGCGTAGCCAGCCCGGCTCGCCCGATGGCGCTTGCCCCGACGCGCTGCAAAACATCGCCGACGCCTGTGCGGTGAGCTGCCTCGCCAATCTTCTTGGCAAGGTTCGCGTCTCCGACGAGCCCGCATCCGACGCGGGCACAGACTGCCCCGAGAGCCACCTCGTCAGCCTCCTCGACCAACTCCACGTCTCCGGCAAGCTTGCCGCGGACTTGGAGTCGGTTGGCTCCACCGACCCGATGCTTGTCGACTCCGACACGGCATCCCTTGACGCCTTCCCCACCAACGTGGTGGTCATCAACGACCCTCTTCCTCGAGCCAACAGCAGCGACAGTGCCATCACCAAGGTACTAGTCATCATCCACGAGGCCCCCTCAGGCGAAAACGCCCACGACGCTCTACAGACGGCGCTACATGACTTATCCGTCCCCGTCCCAGCCGACGCGGATGCCAAGACATTGGAGGCGCGCCGCCTCGCCCTCGTTGCGGAGGGCCAGAAGCTCGCCACCATGAGACGCCTCACCGAGGCTCACCAACACGAGGTCGACCGTGCCGCCTTCGGCACGCCGCCTCCCGACGGGCTGAGCCGCGTCGGCATCGTCAAGAAACACAGCGCGGCTATCGCCGACATGCTGGGAGCAGACTGCCCTATCTATGCCACGCCTCTCGAGAATTTGTGCGCCGCCCAGGCGGCCGCAGACGAGTTTAATGGGCTGGGGCCTGACGAGCTCCCCTACATGACCAGACACATCCAGCAACTTATCGACGCGGCCATGGAGCGGCACGAAGCCGGCGTCCACGCCGAGAGTCCTCCACCGCGCCGAGAGCACGGTGCGACATCCTGAACACCGACCACGGGCAACACCCGCGTGAGAAAAGAAAAAGAGCTGGCTGCCAGCCGCAGCCGGACTCGAATATCCATCAAGCGTGACGCAGAGGGCCGCCCTCGAGCCATGGAGTGGCGGGGCAACCCCCCTCCTCCTCCGCCTCGTGGGGAGAGATACCCTACCCCGCCGCCTGTCATGCATCTGACTCTCAGCGGTCGGCTGGGTCGCCGCGAAGGAGTCGGCGAGAATGATGCCCGCCACTGGATCGACCGCCTTGCGCGATCCCTGGCCCTGGAAGAAGAAGATGATGTCGGCCCATCTTGCTTCGGCCCCCGCATCCGCGACGAGCCCTTCCCCAAAGGGTTCTCGCTCCCAAGAGACACGCCCAAGTACAACGGCTCCATGAAGCCGGAAGATTTTTTGATCGACTACTCCACCGCGGTTAGCATCGCAAACGACAATAGGCGTGTTGCCGTAAAATATGTGCCCCTCATGCTCCAAGGCACGGCGCACACCTGGCTCAACAGCCTCAAGCCTTACAGTGTCAACAGCTGGCTAGACTTCACTGAAGCCTTCATACGCAACTTCACCAGCACCTACAAGCGGGCTCCCAAGCCCCGACAGCTCTCCTTGTGTGTCCAAGGGCCCAACGAATCGACTCACGACTACCTCACGCGTTGGGCCGAGCTCCACAATTCCTGCGAGGGAGTGCATGTGGTTCAAGCTATAGAGTACTTCACCGCCGGGTGCCGAGAAGGCACCCTCCTCAAGCACCGACTCCCCTGCGACGAGCCGACTACGCTTGACGAGCTGCTTCTCATAGCTGATAAATACGCCACGGCTGATTCCTCAATGAAGACCGAGCTCCGAGTAGACGCCTCCGGGAAGGTGCTCGCTCCAAGTCCCAAGACGCCGGCTGGAGAGTCCAGCCGACGCCCGCACCAGAACGACCACAAGCGCAAGGCTCCCCTGCCACCTTCCACCAGTCGGCAGGTGGCCACAGTCGAAGACGAACAACCCGAGGGGCGGCCCGCACCCAAGAAGTAGAAGGGCGGCAGGCCGGCTTGGCAGCCGGCTTTCTCCTACGAGCAAGCACTTGATGCCCCCTGCAAGTTTCACAGCGGCGCAAAGCCCTCAAATCACACAACCCGAAAATGCCACTGGCTCACACGGATCTCCAAGGGTGAGGGGATGGCGCCACCTCCGCCTGCTGGTCAGCCGCCTCCAGCTCCTCCATAGCCGGTTGCCCAACTAGCGGTTGGGGCAGTTCAAGACAAGTACCCCGATGAGCATGCCGCCTACATCGTCTTTACGAGCCAGCCAGAAGACCGGCGTAGCCGGCGCCGATAACACCAAGAAGTCAATGCAGTCGCCTCCAACAACCCAGAATTCATGCACTGGTCAGAAAGGCCTATTAGCTGGAGCCGGACAGATCACGCAGAGGTGATGCCGTCTCCCGGCTCTTACGCATTGGTTCTGGATGCCACCCTCGCTACAGAAAGGCGAGCCGCCCGTTTCTCCCGCGTGCTGATAGATGGTGGGAGCAACATCAATATCCTATACCGTGACACCATGGAGAAGCCGAGCATCAAGACAAAGCAGCTCATGCCCAGTCGGACTGTGTTCCATGGCATCGTACCCGGCTTGCCCTGCTCCCCAATCGGCAAGATCAAGATAGATGTCCTCTTTGGGGACAAGGATCATTTCCGCCGAGAGGCGGTGTGGTTTGAAGTGGTGGATCTAAAGAGCCCATACCACGCGTTGCTTGGCCGACCTGCCCTGGCCAAGTTCATGGCTGTGCCCCATTATGCCTACCTTAAGATGAAGATACCAAGTTCCAAGGGCATCATCACCATAGCCGGAGACTACAAGAAATCCTCCGAGTGTGCGGCTGCCAGCAGTCGGCTAGCCGAGTCCCTTGTGATTGCTGAGGAGAAGAAGATACTGGACCGAGTCGTGGCCTTGACCGGCAAGCAGCCGGCCCTGTCCCCCGACCCCAAGGAGTGTGATGCCCAAGGTTCTTTTCAGCCGGCTGATGAAGCTATGTACCTAGGGTAGGGCCATGGACCTGTCCAAACTGACCTACCCAAGGTCACCTCCAGAAGAAATCACATTTCAATCGACTTGGGGGTGTTTCACTCGACGGATTCGAAGACACTCGACCAAGAAGCAACTACTCGACCAAGATCCAACCACCCGACGGCCAGGAGACCTAAAGTCACTCTGCACGCTAACGGTCGGTCATTAAGTAGCTTTTATGGTCATCATAGTACTTTATTAGGGGCGTTACCAGTAATGCCCGACCTTAATGTACTTAAAACCCTGCATAACTGAGGGCCGGAGGGGTCTGGCGGACTCTATATAAGCCACCCCCTCCTCAGTGTAAAGGGTTCGCACCCCTGTAATTCATACACGCATAATCCAGTCGACCGCCTCCGGGCTCCGAGACGTAGGGCTATTACTTCCTTCGAGAAGGGCCAGAACTCGTAGACCTTGCGTGCTTACAACTTCTCCGTAGCTAAGATCTTGCCTCTCCATACTTATCCCCCTACACTACTGTCAGACTGGAACCACGACAGTTGGCGCCCACTGTGGGGCCGGTGTTTTAGCGTTTGTTGGAGGAGTTGCGACCTTTTCCGACCCGAATCATCATGGTTTCCGGCGGAGTTTTGGTGGAGGGCCACGAGATCCGTCTCGGTGCGCTCACATTCATCGTCGACGACTCTGCTTCGCTCCAGGAGGCTCCGCTCGACGTGGACGCACTCCCTGTTCATGGGGCAACACACTTTAGCGCATGCGTCCGCGGCGTTCTCCTGCGGCAATCGTCGACCCCCTACCGGTCGGCTCCTGTGTTGTCCTCCCTCCCTGTTTCCCGCCGGCGCAAGCGCTCCGGTCGGTCGAGACTTCAGCGGTGGGTGAGACATGCGATGGCACGTCAGTCGGCCACCCCGCAAGTCGCGGCGATCGAGCCCGACGAATCCCTCTACGGCCTGTTTGACCTATCGACTGGCTCCGCAGAGACCGCATCCGAGTGCGACAGCAGCGATCCGGCGGCGGAGGTTTTGATGGTCGATGGACCACCCAGTCCTCCCGGTTTTCCCCGTACCGACGGAGGCGCGGGTGGAGGCGACCCGTCGCGTCCCCATGAGGAGTATCTTCTCGAGCCTCTCACGTCACTGCAGAGAGAAGAACTTCGCCGCCGGAACGTGGATGCACTGCACACTCCTATCGTTGGAGAAACCCCCCGATGCTCGCGCCTTGGAAGACGCGCGCCTGGCAAACTTGGCCGAACGCACTCGATTTGAGAACCTCCAGCGAGCACTCGACGAGCGTGAGCGACAACGGGTTCTCGAATCCAATCGACGTCAGCTCTTCCCGCCCCCGCAGGTATATCGAACTCCGATTCAGAATTTAGCACCTGCGGCCCGTATAGTGGAGTTGACTCAGCCTTCCCAGTCGGAGGCTGGCAGAGGCTTGCTGCAGATCAGAGCTTTACTCCGGGCAGCAGGAGACCAGAATTCCGTTGTTTCTCAGTCGCGGAACAGGATTCACAGCAGATCCGTTGCCGCGGACACAGTCCAGTCGGCTCACAGCCCGAGATCGCCCCCAAGGCGTGAGGGACGCGGAGACCGGCGTGACCAGTATGGGAACCATGAGCAGTATGATCACTGAGTCGATTGTGACGATCGACGTCGAGTGCCCACGCCTCCCCCGAGGAGCGGGTCGTATGTGCCTCGCCAGTAGCATGACGGGCGCCCTCATGGTGGTGGGCGAAGGATTCCAGTCGACCCCAGAGGGCCAGGCTTTGATGCGAGATCCATTCTCGTCCAAGGTTTGGTCGACAGGAACAGGGCTCACCGAGAAGGTCACGACAGAGATGCACCTACCAGCAGCAGAGTACATGTTTCGGGGCTAGAGTGCTTTAGTAGAGCCATCAGGGCCGCTGTGATTCCTCCCAACTTCAGGTTGGCGACTGGAGTCAGTAAGTTCACTGGTGAGTCCAAGCCCGATACTTGGCTTGAGGACTACCGAGTGGCCGTCCAGATTGGCGGCGGCAATGATGAAGTGGCCATGAAGCACCTGCCTCTCATGTTGGAGGGCTCAGCCAGAGCGTGGCTGAACCAGTTAGCACCTAGCAGCATTTACACTTGGGAAGATCTCTCCCGAGTGTTTGTCACCACATTTGAAGGCACATGCAAGCGACCGGCGGGGCTGACGGAACTGCGGTCTTGCGTGCAGAAGCCGAATGAAACTTTGAGGGATTACATCCAGAGGTGGATCACGTTACATCACTCGATGGAGAATGTGCCTGACCACCAAGCAGTTTGTGCCTTCAAGGAAGGCGTCAAGTACAGAGAACTGAATTTGAAATTCGGTCGAACTGGAGATATGTCCCTGAATCGGATGATGGAGATTGCCACCAAGTACGCTAATGGTGAAGATGAGGATCGACTCAGGAGTGGCAAGCTCAAGTCAGTCGCCCAAGAAACCGGAGGAAATTCCAATCGGAAACAGAAGCGGAAAGCCGAGCCAGCGGCTCCTGGGGAAGCCTTGGCTTTAACCCAAGGAATGTTTAAAGGGAAACCTAAAGGACCTTGGAACCCCAAAAAGGTTAAAGACCAGGACAGAAATGATGTGTTGGACTTACCATGTCTCGTCCACACAAAGAAAGATGAAGAGGGTAATTTCATTTACCCGAAACATACCACTCGACAGTGTCGACTCTTGATCCAGCAGTTCCAGGGCAAGTAGCCCAAAGGTAAGGAAAAGGAGTCGGACAAGGTCGAGGACAAAGAAGACAGTGACGACGGATACCCTCAAGTCAAGTCCACTCTGATGATTTTTGCCGATGTTGAAAGCAAAAGTCAACTGAAAGTTATTAACCGAGAGGTGAATATGGTCGCTCCGGCGACACCTAGTTACCTGAAATGGTCTCAGACTGCCATAACATTCGACCAGTCTGACCACCCAACGCACATCGCCACCCATGGGAGGCAAGCTTTGGTGGTCGACCCAGTTGTTGAAGGCACTCGACTGACCAAAGTCCTGATGGATGGTGGCAGTGGTTTGAACATATTGTATGCTGAGACGTTGAAAGGGATGGGCATTCCGATGTCCAGACTCAGTGCCAGCAACATGAGTTTCCATGGAGTCATTCCTGGGAAGAAGGCTGAATCACTCGGCCAGATTGCTCTTGATGTGGTTTTCGGTGATTCCAAAAATTACCGCAAAGAAAAGTTGACATTCGAAGTTGTAGAGTTCCAGAGTGCCTACCACGCTATTTTGGGGAGGCCAGCTTATGCAAGCTTCATGGCCCGACCATGTTACGTGTACCTCAAATTGAAGATGCCTGGCCCCAAAGGTGTGATCGCTATTACGGGCAACCGGAAGAAAGCGGAAAAATGTTTTCAGAAAGGTTTGAAGATCGCTGATGCTCAGATGGCAGTGGTGGAGTTGCAGGAATACCAGAAGACTGCAGACCTGAGTGATTTGTTGTGAGCCAAGAAGCCCGCTACAGAGTCAGCTTTTCAGTCGACTGGCGATACGAAGATAGCTCACATCCACCCGACCGACCCCAGCGCTGCTCCAACTCATATCTCGACAACACTCGACTCCAAATAGGAAGAAGCGATCATCCAGTTCCTCCGTGAGAACTGGGACATTTTGCATGGAAGCCCTCTAACATGTCGGGTGTTCCCAGGGAGCTGGCTGAGCACCGCCTAAGAGTCGACTCAAAAGTAAAACCTGTCAAGGAACATCTCCGATGGTCCGCCGTCCAGAAGAGAAAGGCCATTGGCGAAGAGGTGGCTCGGCTCTTAGCGGCGGAGTTCATCCAAGAAATCTACCACTCCGAGTGGCTCGCCAATGTTGTCATGGTCCCCAAGAAGGACAAGTCACTTTGCATGTGCATTGACTTTAAACATATCAATCGGGCCTGCCCGAAAGATCATTTTCCTCTCCCCCGCATCGACCAGATTGTCGACTCGACTGCGGAATGTGAGCGACTGTCTTTTTTAGACGCCTATTCCGGGTACCATCAGATCCGTCGGTATGGACCCGACGAGATCAAAACAGCTTTCATCACTCCATTCGGGTGCTTCTGTTATGTTACCATGCCATTCGGCCTCAAGAATGTCGGAGCCACATTCATGAGGATGATTCAGAAGTGTTTGCTCACCCAAATCAGTCGGAATGTGGAGGCGTACATGGATGATATTGTGGTTAAGTCACGGAAGGGTTCTGACCTGCTGACTGACCTTGCTGAAACCTTTGCCAACCTCAGAAGGTTTGATATCAAGCTTAATCCATCAAAATGCACATTCAAGGTTCCTGGCGAAAAGTTACTCGGTTTTCTCGTTTCCGAACGGGGAATCGACGCCAATCCAGAAAAAGTCGGTACTATACTCCGAATGAAAAGTCCTGTGCGAGTGCACGATGTTCAGAACCTTACTGGTTGCTTGGCTGCCCTAAGTCGATTCATATCTCGTCTCGGTGAAAAGGTATTGCCTCTTTACCGATTGATGAAGAAGTCTGACAAGTTCGAGTGGACTCCTAAAGCTGACGCAGCGTTCGCAGAGCTCAAAGCTCTGCTCTCCACCCAGCCGGTGCTTGCTGCCCCAATCAGCAAGGAGCCTTTGCTGCTTTACATTGCAGCCACAAGACAAGTCGTCAGTACGGTACTTACGGTTGAGCGGGAAGAAGAAGAGAAAACCTTCAAAGTTCAGCGCCCAGTGTATTATATTTCTGAAGTCTTGACCCCATCGAAACAAAGATATCCTCATTATCAGAAGCTCGTATATGGGATTTATATGACCACAAAGAAAGTTGCCCACTACTTCTCTGATCATTCCATTACAATCGTCAGCGATGCTCCGTTGTTAGAGATCTTGCATAACAGGGACGCAACTGGTCGAGTGGCAAAATGGGCGATTGAACTCCTTCCTCTAGATATCAAGTTTGAGGCAAAGAAAGCTATCAAGTCCCAGGCAATCGCGGATTTCGTCGCCGAGTGGATTGAACAGCAACTGCCGACTCAGGTTCACTCGGAGCATTGGACCATGTTCTTCGACGGTTCCAAGATGCTAAATGGTTCCGGCGCCGGAGTGGTGTTGGTCTCCCCCAAAGGAGTTAAACTCAGATATGTTCTTCAAATCCACTTTGATTCCTCTAACAATAAGGCAGAATACGAAGCACTTTTATCTGGGTTGCGCATGGCCATTTCACTCGGCGTCCGTCGCCTCATGGTCTATGGCGACTCAGATTTGGTGGTTAATCAAGTGATGAAGGAATGGGATGTCAGAAGTCCAGCCATGACTGGTTATTGCAATGCAGTGAGAAAGCTGGAGAAGAAATTCGAGGGGTTAGAGCTTCATCACATGCCCCGACTAAAAAATCAAGCAGCTGATGATCTGGCAAAAATAGGTTCCAAAAGAGAAGCCATTCCCAGCAATGTGTTTTTGGAACACATCCACACACCATCAGTCCAGGAGGATCCCTTCACTGAAGAGGCCCCGCAGCCAAAAAGCGCCACGGATCCGACTGAAGTTGAAGTTCCAGCTGTGGTCGACCTGATCATGGAAGTCTTGGTTATCACTCCCGTCTGGATAGAACCGTACATCGCGTACATCCTAAGGAAAGAACTCACAGAAGACGAAGAAGAGGCTCGACAGATCGTTCATCGATCCAAGGCCTTTACAGTCATAAAGGGACAATTATATAGAGAAAGCGCGACTGGGGTCGGCCAGAAGTGTATCACACCAGAAGAAGGTCAGATGATCCTTAACGATATCCACTCGGGGACCTGTGGTCATCATGCGTCCTCTCGGACCATTGTGGCTAAAGCATACCGAGCGGGGTTCTACTGGCCAAAAGCCAATGAGATGGCAAAAGAGATAGTCAACAAATGTGAAGGATGTCAGTATTACTCCAATATGCGGCACAAGCCCGTGTCAGCCCTGAAAACCATTCCACTCGTCTGGCCCTTTGTTGTTTGGGGCTGGACATGGTTGGACCATTGAGAACAGGCAGGAGCGGCTTCACTCATCTGCTGGTAGCAGTCGACAAGTTCACCAAATGGATTGAAGCCAAGCCTATCAAGAATCTTGATGCTTGCGCCGCTATCAGTTTCATCAGAGAGTTGATATTCAGATATGGAGTTCCACACAACATCATCACCGACAACGAGTCAAACTTCGATTCCGACAAATTCAGGGCCTTTTGCGCCTCTTAGGGCACTCGAGTCGACTATGCTTCGGTCGCTCACCCCTAGTCGAATGGGCAAGCAGAAACGGCGAACGACCTAATTCTCAAAGGACTGAAACCCCGATTGATGCGCGATCTCAAGCACGTAGTAGGTGCATGGGTCGACGAGCTTCCATTAGTCCTTTGGGGATTAAGAACAACCCCGAATCGATCGACCGGAAGAACCCCATTCTTTCTGGTCTACGGAGCCGAGGCAGTCTTACCGAGTGACCTGCTTCACAACGCTCCCCGAATCAAGCTCTACTCTGAAGATGAAGCAGAACAAGCCCGGCAGGACGCAGTCGACCTCCTAGAAGAAGAAAGAGAAATGGCCTTGATTCGATCGACCATCTATCAGCAAGACTTGTGTCGATTCCATGCCAGAAACGTGAAGAGCCGAGCCTTCCAAGAAGGAGACTTAGTCCTCCGAGTGGATCAGCAGAAACCACACAAGCTCGCTCCTACTTGGGAAGGCCCCTTCATAGTCACTAGAGCCCTCCACAATGGAGCATACCACCTCTACAATATCGATCGCCAGATTGATGAGCCACGAGCCTGGAATGCGGAGCTACTCCGCCCCTTCTATATTTGAGTTATCATTCAGATAAGATGTAATAAGAAAAAACTCCTGTAGTTTATTTATCAAAGACAAGAGCATTATAATTTTCCCAATGATTATTATTGTTTTTGTTTACGTAAGAAATCCCCCAGTGGGTGGCTTACCTGCGAATCCGCTTCGCCTAAGTTTATAAAAACGATTTCCTACCGAGTGGCGAGCCAGCCTCCCACTCGGAGTCTTAGCTACGAAGCCGCTTCGCCTAAGTTTGAAAAAAAATCCTACCGAGTGGAGAGCAGCCCTCCCACTCGGGGGCTTAGCTGCAGTCCAGTGCTCGCCTAAGTTATCTCGCTTGAGGACTTAGCTGCAGTCAGGCACTCGCCTAAGTTTGAAAGAATCCTACCGAGTGGAGAGCAGCCCTCCCACTCGGAGGCTTAGCTGCAGTCCAGTACTCGCCTAAGTTCTCTCGCTTGAGGACTTAGCTACAGTCAGGCACTCGCCTAAGTTTGAAAAAATCCTACCGAGTGGAGAGCAGCCCTCCCACTCGGGGGCTTAGCTGCAGTCCAATACTCGCCTAAGTTCTCTCGCTTGAGG
>NC_041388.1:631313149-631389374 GCF_002162155.2 Triticum dicoccoides | reverse complement strand
AGTCCAGTACTCGCCTAAGTTCTCTCTCTTGAGGACTCAGCTGCAGTCAGGCACTAGCCTAAGATTGAAAAACAAAAAATCCTACCGAGTGGAGAGGAACCCTCCCACTCGGAGGCTTAGCTGCAGTCCAGTACTCTCCTAAGTTCTCTCGCTTGAGGACTTAGCTGCAGTCAAGCACTCACCTAAGTTTGAAAAATCCTACCGAGTAGAGAGCAGTCCTCCCACTCGGGGGCTTAGCTGCAGCCGGTACTTGCCTAAGTTTTCTCGCTTGAGGACTTAGCTGCAGTCAATCACTCACCTAAGTTTGAAAAAATCCTACCGAGTGGAGAGCAGCCCTCCCACTTGGGGGCTTAGCTGCAGTCCAATACTCGCCTAAGTTCTCTCGCCTGAGGACTTAGCTGCAGTCAGGCACTCGCCTAAGTTCGAAAAAATCCTACCGAGTGGAGAGCAGCCCTCCCACTCGGAGGCTTAGCTGCAGTCCAGTACTCGCCTAAGTTCTCTCACTTGAGGACTTAGCTGCAGTTAGGCACTCGCCTAAGTTTGAAAGAATCCTACCGAGTGGAGAGCAGCCCTCCCACTCGGAGGCTTAGCTGCAGTCCAGTACTCGCCTAAGTTCTCTCGCTTGAGGACTTAGCTGCAGTCAGGCACTCGCCTAAGTACGAAACACATCCCGCTCTGTAGTAACAAGCTGCAGATCGACGACCACGTCCTCCTTGGAGAGCTTCGCCACAAATACAACGTGCACTCAATCCTGCTCTGCAGTAACGAGGTGCAGGTCGACTGCTACCTTCCCCTTCGGAGGCGCGCCACAAGTACAAAAAAGTTGTCTCGAAAGAAGAACTATTTCCACTCGACGGGGGATTCATAAAGATATTCAACGATAAACCAAGTTCAGATAAATCCTAAAGGGTCCGGACCACAGGTCAAAGTGCTCAAGCATTCAGCCCGAAAGAGTTTAACGGTTACAAAAACCACTCGGCATTCCGAGGCAAATTTAAGGTGGGGCATAAAAGTTTGTTCACTCCGCAGGAGGAGGGCTGGCAGGCTCGACGAACTCGTCCAGGTCGACGCCATCGGCAATCCGAGTGGCGGCAGCAATGTAAGTCTCCATAAAAGTTCAGAAGTCATGCTTTTGGGTGTTGGCGACCTTGATTGCGGCCAGCTTATCTTGTCGCACCTCCTTGCAGTGGACACGAACCAAAGCCAGAGCCACATCAGCGCCACACCGAGGAGAAGACTTCTTCCACTCCTGCACTCGGTCAGGGATTCCGTTAAGTCGAGTCATCAGAGACTCAAGATCGTTTGGGAGTGTGGCCTCTGGCCAAAGTGCCGGTTCGATCCGTGACATGGCGACCTTCAGTCGAGCCAAGTAGTCCATGGCACCGTCGATGCGAGATTCCAGTCGAAGCAGATTCATGGCAGTTTCATCTTTCACGAGAGAGTTGATTGGATCCAAACCTGGTTCGATCCGCCCAGTCTCCTCTTCAAAGTTCTGGCAAAACTCTGCATTCACAATCCAAGGATGAGTCAATTTTTGTACACTGAGTCGACATAAAAAAAAATCAGTCGGAACAGAATGTGCACCTTCAAGCTTGCTGAACAACTTCTTGGCAAGACTTCTCAGATAGCTCTCCAGATCATCCCTCCTGCGAGCAATGCTTTCCATTTTCTCACCCTAAACGAGATTCGCCTTCTTCCAGTACGAGCACTCCTTGTTGGAGTCATTCAGAGCAGACTTTAGCCTGGTATTCTCTTCTTCCAACTGGCCGACCGAAGCCAGCTTTTGCTCGGCTAGAGCGACCCTGTCGTCAGCTTCCTTTCGGGCAGCAACCAGATCCTGGTCCTTCTTTGCCAGAGCTTCTCTCAGCTTTTCTGCAAAGAAATGGTGCTTGATTCAGAAAGAGCAGAAGGGTAGTCAAGCCCAAGGCAAACCAGTCGACAAACTCGTCTTACCATTGGCACCATCCTTAGCCTTTTGCAGCTCTGTCTTGGCCAGCTCCAAGTCAAGGTTCAGTTGGATCTGCTGTTTCTCCAAATCAGCAAAGCGAGCTCTCAGATCACAAGATCTCTGCAATCAAAGAGGAGAAGTTATTTTATAGCAAAAAACAACAAAGGCAATAAATACTAAGACCATGGTCGACTGCCCGCAGTCCACCATAGTCTCGGGGACTACACCCAGTGGGTGCACTTTGCGTGCCCCCAGCGGTTCTGATCCCACTCGACCGGCCCGCCGAAGTCGAGTCCAGGAAGTTAAAAAAAAGAGAGAGAGAAAGTAGAACTCAGACTACAGTCGACTGCCAGCAGTCCACCGTAGTCTCGGGGACTACACCCAGTGGGTGCACTTTACGTGCCCCCACCGGTTCTGATCCCACTCAACCAGACCGAGTGGAAGAGACAAACCACCAGTTTGGTTTATACATTCGAAAAAATACAACGAACAGTCGACTGCCAGCAGTCCACCGTAGTCTCGGGGACTACACCCAGTGGGTGCACTCAGCGTGCCCCACCGGTTCAAAAATTTCAATCGACGCACCCACTGGGTGTACAGATGCAAAGATTTTCGGAAAGAGTCTTCAGATATCATATCCTGACAGAACAAGCGGCGACCAACTAACTTGAATGTTGCTTTGGAGAGCCGAGCTGGCGTCGTAGGCAGCCTGACTGGCATCCCGCACCATCTTCATCTTCTCCATCATGACGCCCGCCTGGCGTATAGCTTCCCTGGCAGCATTCACTTCGTCTTCTGGGACATGATGGGTCACAAAAACTGAAGGTGGGTCGACAGGGGCCTGAGCAGTCGACGAAGAAGGCAAGGCACTCGACAGTGGCACGGCGAAGGTAACAGAACCCCGATTGGCGTCGCCAGTGTCCTGAACGACTGGTTCCGCCCTTGGCGTCGACTGTAGCGCCTCGCTTGCAAGAGCTTGCCTATTCTTCGTCGTCAAAGACCTCTCGGGCTCTTCATCATCATCGGGGAGGTCAATAATGTTGGGAGCTGTGCAAAATTCAATTGCCAAAATCACGTCACCCAATGATGCACATTGCAGTTGAATCGACTGAACAAAGACAATATCGCAGAAATCATACCCAGATTAGAAGTGACCGCATCCTCCATCACCTCATCATCGTCCCTGTAAGCTGAGGTCCCGGAAGTGGCAGTGCTGACGGTTCCAAAGTTCATCCGGTTAAAACAAGAAAAACAAACGGCGCTGAGCGTCGAGTGTATACAGAGGAAGACACTTATACAGAAGCGACGGGGATGTCAATCTTAATCTTCGGCAACGCCTTCCAGATTTTCGGCTCCGCAACTTTGGGGTGCTTGGGCGCTTTCTCGGTCGGGGTTGGTGAAGAGATCCGAGGACGCTTCGAAGATTGACCAGCTTGAGCAGTCACCTTTTCACGGACGCTCGGTCATTCTTGGGCAAATTTGGATCGCCTCTCCCTGCGAGGAGGCGACTCAACTTCTTCTTCGTCGCTTGAGTCTTCGCTTTCTCCATCCTCTTCACCATCAGAAGTCCACTCGCCACTGTCGCCGCCACTAGCCTCGCCTTCCAAGTCTTGCCCTTGCTCTCCATTGGGCATCGAGTACATTTCAATGAGGGCCTGAAAAAATAACAATCAAAAGACATTCAGTCGACCGCAAACGGGACATCACATGGAGAGTCGGAAAGTTACTTACAGAAACATACCTGCTCCAGCTGACGCGAGTTGTCGAATGGAATCACCCTCCTGGATCCCCGAGGGTTGTCTTTGTTGCCAGTGATTCCTCTCAACCAGCTCTCCAAGGTATCCTCACTGACCTCCTCCGGGTGGATCCGAGTGGTATCTTCGAGCCCAGAATACATCCACATCGGATGATCGCGTGCCTGAAGGGGTTGGATGCGTCGACCGAAAAAGACCTCCAGCAGATCCATCCCGGTCACTCCGTCGCGGACAAGCTGGACGACCCGTTCGACCAGCTCCTTGACCTGCGCCTTCTCTTCTGGAACTATCTTCAGGGAGCAGGCTTCTCCACTCGAGCCAAGGAGAAAGGAGGAAGCCCAGTCGACTGGCCAGGGGTTGGCTGATCCTTGCAGTAAAACCAAGTCGACTGCCAGCCCCGGACTAAGTCGGGAAGGATCATCGCTGGGAAGGTACTTTTGCTCCTCATCTGGATCCCCAGACCACCACACATCTGGATCACCGGAGTCCTCTCGTCACTCAACTTGGTCTTTTTGACCGACTGGGAACGGCAAGTGAAGATATGTTTGAAGAGCCCCCAGTGCGGTCGACAGCCCAAGAAGTTTTCGCACATAGACACGAAAGCGGCCAGATAGACTATGGTATTCGAAGTAAAATGGTGGAGCTGAGCCCCAAAGAAGTTCGAAAAACCTCGGAAGAAAGGGTGGGGAGGCAGCAAGAACCCACGATCTATGTGAGTTGCTAAGAGGACGCACTCACCCTATCTGGGTTGCGGCTCAGTTTCGTCTCCCGGGAGCCGAGCCGACTTGTGGGGGATAAATCCCCCTTCCACCAGGTCGTCGAGGTCGTCCTGCGTGATTGCCGAGCGGATCTCGTCGCCCTAGATCCAGCCCGCCGGCAGGCCGGACCTCGACAAGGATCTGCCCCGGTTGGTCCGCTTGCCCTTCGCCTTCGCGGTCCAATGCCGCTGTCTTGTCCTTCCCCATGGTGGTAGTTCGAGCTCGAGCGAAGATCCAGCAGCGAGACGGGAGCAAGGGTGGCGGAGAAATCGGGAGAAAACAGAGAGAGAATGGTGGCATGCAGAACAGAGCCCCGGCCCAACACCTTATATGAGGCTGCTTCCGAGTGGCTGACTGGTAGGCCTGGATGGCCCCGCCAAATCCCGTGGCGATCGCGCACGTGATACGTGGCAAAAAAGGTGGCGGGGGATCGAGGCGACTCCACGCTATCCCATCTGTTTACTGCGGCCTCTCCCGTCCCGCGCGCTTCCCAAAATTTGGATCCCACGAAATCCGCGGGCTGCAGAACAACTCGTCGGACCAAAGATCTCCTCCACACCATCACTCAGAACTCTTCAAGTATAAGAACACACTCAACAAAACCTAAGAATGGATCAAGGCAACTGGAAAGAAAGTTGTTGTCATCACAATGGTCCATTGCTCCGAAACAAGGTATGTTCACGACATGAAAAATGAGTCGGAGATGTGCTCAAACCCTTTCTCACTCAAACCTCGATCCATTCGGGGGCTAATGATGAAGCTATGTACCTAGGGTAGGGCCATGGACCTGTCCAAACTGACCTACCCAAGGACACCTCCAGAAGAAATCACATTTCAATCGACTTGGCGGTGTTTCACTCGACGGACTCGAAGACACTCGACCAAGAAGCAACTACTCGACCAAGATCCAACCACCCGACGGCCAGGAGACCTAAAGTCACTCCGCACGCTAACGGTCGGTCATTAAGTAGCTTTTATGGTCATCATAGCACTTTATTAGGGGCGTTACCAGTAACGCCCGACCTTAATGTACTTAAAACCCTGCATAACTAAGGGCCGAACGGGTCTGGCGGACTCTATATAATCCACCCCCCTCCTCAGTGTAAAGGGTTCGCACCCCTGTAATTCATTCACGCATAATCCAGTCGACCGCCTCCGGGCTCCGAGACGTAGGGCTATTACTTCCTCCGAGAAGGGCCTGAACTCGTAAACCTTGCGTGCTTACAACTTCTCCGTAGCTAAGATCTTGCCTCTCCATACTTACCCCCCTACACTACTGTCAGACTTGGAACCACGACACCGGCCAAAGAAACAAAGAGGGTACCTCTGGACCCAGATCACCCAAAAAGGTTTGCCACCATCGGGGCAAACCTGGACAGCAAATAGGAAGGCGAGCTCGTCGATTTCCTCCATGAGAATCGAGACATTTTCGCATGGTCCCCCAAGGACATGCCGGGTGTGCCGAAGGAATTCGCCAAGCACAAGCTACATGTCCGAGAAGGTGCAAAACCAGTCAAACAGCCTCTCCGCCGACTATCGGAGGAGAAGAGAAGGATTGTAGGAGAAGAGATAGCCCGCCTTCTGGCAGCCGGCTTCATTATGGAAGTATTCTTCCCAGAGTGGCTCGCCAACCCGGTCCTCGTGCTGAAGAAAAATAACAAGTGGCGCATGTGTATAGACTACACTAGCCTCAACAAGGCTTTCCCCAAAGATCCCATCGCCTTGCCAAGGATTGATCAAGTAATAGACTCCATAGCCAGATGCGAGTTGTTGAGCTTCTTGGATGCTTACTCAGGCTACCACCAGATAAAGTTGGATCCAACTGACCGCGTGAAAACCACCTTCATCACACCATTCGGAGCCTTCTGCTACCTGACTATGACATTCGGCTTGAGAAATGCCGGTGCCACTTTTTAGCGTTGCATGCAGAAATGCCTCCTCAAGCAGCTCGGCAGAAATGCCCATGTCTATGTAGACGATATTGTAGTAAAGACGGAGAAGCGCGGCACCTTGCTAGAAGATCTCAGAGAAACATTTGAAAAGTTGCGCCGATTCCAAATCAAGCTCAACCCCGAGAAATGCATGTTTGGAGTACCAGCTGGCCAGCTCCTAGGCTTCCTGGTCTCCGAACGCGGCATCGAGTGCAACCCAATGAAGATCAAGGCCATAGAGAGAATGGAGATTCCCACCAAGCTGCGGGATGTCCAGAAGTTCACCGGATGCTTGGCTTCCCTGAACCGCTTCATCAGCCGGCTCGGAGAGAAAGCCCTCCCCCTCTACCGACTCATGAAGAAGTCCACTCATTTCGAGTGGAACGACCAGGTGGACCAAGCCTTCCACGAGCTAAAGAAGATGCTGACCACGCCGCCTGTCTTGGCGGCACCAGCTGAAAAGGAGCCCATGCTCCTTTATATTGCCGCTACTAGCCGGGTGGTCAACACTGTCATCGTAGTCCAGCACCCAGAAGAAGGCCGGGCTCAGCCGGTTCAGAGGCTGGTGTATTATTTAAGCGAAGTCTTATCCACCTCGAAGCAGAACTACCCACACTACCAGAAGATGTGCTACGGCGTGTACATCACTGCCAAGAAGCTCAAGCCCTATTTTCAAGAGCACCCCATCACGGTCGTGTGTACTGCACCGCTCGCCGAGATCATAGGCAGCCGGGATGCATCCGGCCGAGTGGCCAAATGGGCCATTGAGCTAGCCCCCTACGCGATCTTCTATCAGCCCCGCACCGCTATTAAGTCCCAGGCACTGGCCGACTTCCTCGTCGATTGGGCCGAAACCCAATACCTGCCACCGGCTCCCGACTCCACTCACTGGCGGATGCACTTCGATGGGTCCAAGATGCACACCGGCTTGGGAGCCGGCATCGTCCTCACCTCTCCCAAGGGCGACAAGCTCAAGTATACATTGCAAATTCATTTTGCCGCCTCCAACAATGTGGTCGAGTACGAGGCGCTCATACACGGGCTCCGGCTAGCCAAAGAGCTCGGCATCCGCCCGGATCCTGTGCTATGGCGACTCGGATTTGGTGGTCCAACAGTCATCCGGTGACTGGGACGCCAATGACGCAAACATGGCGAGCTATCGTTTCCTCGTCCAGCAAATCAGTGGATATTTTGAAGGATGTGAGTTCCTCCATGTACCACATGCCGACAACATGCAAGCAGATGCCCTGGCACGAGTAGAATCCACCCGGCAAGCCATACCAGCCGGCGTTTCTCTCCACTGCCTCCTCAAGCCATCTATCAAGCCGTCTCCAGAATCTGATTCCATCTTCGTGTCGCCTGACCCCAACCCAGTCGGATCTGACTTGGGAAACCAAGCAGGTGGCGCGGGGACTCCAACAGGTGGCGCGGGGACTCCAACAGGTGGCCCGGGAACTGCCATAGTCGCACCCGGCCCGGGGAATTCGGAACTCGGCCCGGGGGCTACTGCAGCCGACCCGGGGACTACATCAACACAACAGGCGGTGGCCGACTCCGACTCCAACTCTTCGGCACCCAGCCCACCCGCCCCTATCACAGTGGCAGTCCTGACAATAGAAGAAGTCACAGCTCCATCATGGGCCCAGCCCATCCTCAACTTCTTAGTAAACAAAGAGCTGTCAACCGACGAGATCTCGGTAAGACAAGTTCAACACCGAGCCGGAGCCTACACAATCGTCAGCCGAGAGCTTGTTAGACGCAGCGTCAGTAGAGTCTTCCAGCGATGCGTCGAACCAGAGAAGGGCATAGCAATCCTCAGGGACATCCACCAAGACGAATGCGGCCACCATGCAGCCTCAAGATCACTCGTCGCCAAAGCTTTTCGCCATGGATTTTTCTGGCCGACTGCTTTGGAAGACGCCAAGGAACTAGTCAAACACTGCAAAGGGTGCCAAGTTTTCAGCTCCAAGCAACACCTGCCGGCTTCTGCACTCAAGACCATCCCCCTCACCTGGCCCTTTGCCGTCTGGGGGCTGGACATGGTGGGCCCGTTCAAGACGGCACGCGGTGGCATGACACATTTGCTTGTCGCATGGACAAATTTACCAAGTGGATTGAGGCAAAGCCGATCAAGAAGCTGAATGGGCCAACTGCCGTTACTTTCATCGCAGATATTACAACTCGGTATGGCGTGCCGCATAGCATCATCACCGACAATGGCACAAATTTTGCAAAGGGAGCACTGGCACGTTTCTGCGCAACACACGGCATCCGGCTGGACCTAGCGTCTGTTGCCCAGCCGCAGTCAAACGGCCAGGTCGAGCGAGCAAACGGCCTCATCCTCTCCGGCATCAAGCCCCGACTGGTCGTGCCACTAGAGCGTTCGGCCGGCTGTTGGCTCGACGAGCTGCCGGACGTCCTCTGGAGTTTGCGCACTACCCCAAACAAGTCAACCGGCTTCACCCTTTCTTCCTTGTATATGGTGCGAAGGCTGTCATCCCAACTGACATCGAGTTCGACTCGCCTCGAGTCACCATGTACACGGAGGCAGAAGCCAAGGAAGCACGAGAAGACGACGTTGACCTGCTAGAAGAGGGCCGGCTGTTAGCCCTCAGTCGGTCCGCCATCTATCAACAGGGTCTGCGCCGCTACCACAGCCGGAAGGTCAAGCCAAGATCTTTCCAAGAGGGCGATCTTGTGCTCCAGCTGATCCAGCGAACAGCCAACTAGCACAAACTCTCGGCCCCTTGGGAGGTCCCCTTCATCATCAGCAGAGCTTTAGGCAACGACTCCTACTACCTAATCGACGGGCAGAAGCCGAAGGCACGCAAGAGAGATGATTCCGGCAAGGAGTCGGAACGACCATGGAACGCCAATCTCCTCTGAAGATTTTACAGTTAAAAAACAGTACGTAGCACGCTACCTTTTGTACTAAGTACGAGACAAGGGGTGCCGCGAGGAGCGCTCGGGGACTACCCTCTTTTATCTATGAATGACGAGTATCACGCATACGATTATGTTACTACACTTGATTTCTTCGTCCGGCACCGGGTTCGACCAGTCGGCCCGGGGACTCGCCGCCTCAAGTTATATCTAAAGTTCCACCTACAGTCAGACAAGTAGTGTGCCGGCACCCAAGCCCCCTCTTGCCAAAAAGTCACAGCTCGAAGAACCGATTGTCCGACTGGCAAGAGCCAAGGCTAGGAAAGGATGCCCACGCGAAAAACAGCGAAGGACCAATGAACTTACATAACGCGAGCCGGCCTCCCACCCGCCAGCCGGCTACCAGAGCAGCCGGCTGGCCGACTTCCCGTTCACCTTGCTGCAATCTGAGAAAGCTCGAGTACTTGCCTTCCCAAAACGACCAAGTCCTTCTCCGGCCACAGACTGCAGAGCAGCTGTCCGGCTGGGAAGGCGGCGGCCAAGGGAAGGCGGCAAATGGAAAAGCCAAAGGATAAAAAGCAAACATAAACGGAAGCCAAACACATGCACAATATTTACACAAAAGACCTTCGAAAGGCCAGCATTCAACATAGTCTGAATACACCCCAGTGGGTGGAACTGCGCAAATTTAAAGATTGTTCAAAAGAGTAACAAGCAGGAAAGCAAGGATGGCAGATCAAGCCAGGGGTACAACGGGCGAGTTGGGCAGGTCGGCGGAGTCGATGGTGCCGGCTGGCGACTCTCGGCATTGTTGCTGGAGGCACGATCGGGCTGAGGCGGGCTGGTCGCTTCACCATCCGGCGCAACGTCTTCATCATCCTCTCCCTCTTCCCCTTTGCCCTCATCACTGGAGCCAATCTCCTCCGCCGAGTCCTCACCTTCGGCCGGGTTCAGCCCAAACCACTCCTCCGACTGAGCGACGCCGGCGTCATACACCTCAAGAGCAAAGGCACTGGTGTCGGTATACTCGGCGATCGCCGAGGCACGCTGGATGATAGCCGGCCGCACCGCCTCCAGCTCCTCGTCAGCCTCCTGCCGCCAGGTGCTCAGCTGGTCCAAGTTCAGCCTAGGATACCAAGCTCGGACAAACTCCAGAGCCCGCCCAGCGCCGGACCGGGCCGCTGACGCCTTCCAAGCCTCGAAGCGGCCGACTACGACCTCCAGCCAGTCGATAGTCTGAGTTGGGGTGCGCGGGATCACCTCGCTGGGCCAGAGGGCGGCCAGCACTTGCGCCCCGGCACGCTGAAGACGGCGGAGCATGCGATGGGCCGACTGCAGGCGGGCTTGAAGCCCCAGAAGCTGCTCCTCAAGTGACCGGCTGGCATCCGGCGCAATCTCGGCCCCCGCCTGCCGTCGCGCGTCATGGTAGGCCTCGATGGCTTGGGTGGCGGCGGCAGAGTTGCCGGGAAAGTAATCTGCACAAAGAGGAAAGCAGTGGCACAGTCAAAAAATGAATCAGATAGTAGAAGGCAGGCAAGGAAGCAAAGAAGAAGGCGGCCTACCATCAATCAAGTCTTCCACCCGGCTGTAGCCTTGGCTCAACACCTGCCTCATCTCGGCCCAGTTTGCCGCCTCGGTCTCATATTCGGCTTTGAGGGCGGCCTTGCTGTCCTGTGCCGCCTTCAGGGCCGCCTTGTGGCCCTCCTCCTGGTCGGCCAGCTTCTTGGCCAGGCGATCACTCTCCTGGGCCAGGGCGGCGCACTCGTCTTCCTTGGCGCGAAGGGAGGACTGGGCTCCGCTTAGCTGGCTCCTCAAGTCAGCGTTGGCCCCTGCAAATATGAAGAAAGAAGTCGTCAGGAAAAGATCCTACCCTACTACTCGGTAGTCGGCCCGAATCTCGGGGACTACACCCAGTGGGTGCGCTGACGCGCCCCCACTTAAAAGAAAAACGAAGCACTTACTCCGGCTCTCGGTGAGATCAGTGGCCTTCTGATGCAACTCCTGGGCCTGGGAGTTGAAAGCGGCCGCGCGGAGGTTGTGGTACTCCTGCAGATAAGACAAGGGACGCGAGTGAGAACAAGACGGCAATCAAGCTTTCCAAGAAGTTCCAAGCCGCCTACTCAGCAGCCGGCTCGGAACTCGGGGACTACACCCAGTGGGTGTGCTGACGCGCCCCCACGGAAGAAATCAAAGCAATCGACAAAGAGCGAGAGGACTCACCTGAATAACTGATCGCATCGTGAGAAACTCCTAGGTATACTGCTTCAGCGCGGCAGCTTGGGCCTAAAGCCGGTTTCGTATGTCCTGCGCCGCCACATTCAGCATGGCTGTCCCGCCGCCGGGCGTCCACCCGGACGAGCTGTCGCTGGCCGCTTCTAAATCCTGGGCCGACGAGCCGGCGTCCACGGTTTTCTGCGCGTCCGGCGCTGAAGTTGCCTTCCCCTTACGCCGGCGAGATGACAACAAGATCACAAGATCCCCTCCCACGGCCGGCTCGCCCCCAGCCGGCTACGCTGGCAGCACTTTAGGCTGGCTTCCTCAGCCTGCTCCAGTCGGCGGCGATGGCGCCACCTCCCTCTCCATCTCCGGCTGGATGCGGCTGGCCTCCTCCAATGGGGGCACAGGGGTATCGGGAGCCGCGGCGCAGAGGGGAATGACGAACTGCGGAGGCTAGTTCTTCAGGGCCTCCGCCTCCCTCTCTGCGTCTGCGGCCTCCGCCTGGGCCTTGGCGGCCGCAACGGCTCGCGCCTCCGCCGACTTCTGCTCCGCCTCTCGAGCCGCCCTCCGCTCCTCCGCCTCCCGCTCCTCCCGCGCTTCCCGCGCGTTCCGCTCCGTCGCCTCTAGGAGGTCGGCGCGGGGATCTACCCGGCACGAGCTTGAAGACCCTCCCACGGCTCCGACTATGGAGGCGGCCGGGACCCACCCAAGGGAAAGAGGGGCCTTGTTTGATAAATTGAGAAAAGGGGTTTGGATAAACATCAACCGAAGAAGAAGAAAAAAGAAAGGCATGAGAACAGCGACACTTACGCTGAGACCGCCTGCGACTGCTTCACCACCTTGCAGAAGCGGGCTGGCTTCGCAGCCGCCTCGTCCCGCTTGGTCGCCGCCACGGTACTCTTGGGCTTCTTCGGCCAACTGCCGAAGTGGGTCGACGCGGCCCGGCGCTTCTGCGCGCCTCCATGGGCAGCCGGCCCGGCGGATGGGCCAGCACCATGGTGATTGGGCATCGGTCGGCGGCGCGGAATGACTTCGGCCTCCTCGTCATCTGGCCAGTCCTCAAAGGCGGCCCCGAGCCTAGACCCGCCTGCGTCGCCGCCTTCCCCCGCGACGTCGTCTTCCATGGCGGCCGCCCCCAGGTCTGGGTCGTCTACATCGTCCATCATACGGTCGGGGAGGAACTGGCGTTTGCTACTGCCAGAAGCATGGGGTTTTGCCAAAGAAAGGCCAGCTGGTCAGGATCGGCCTCCATGAACTCGGCAACAAGCAAAAAAAAAGAAAAGAAGAGAAACTTACCACCGGCGGAGGATTGGCGCGAGAGTACGGCACCTTGCCGTACTGCCACTCCTCTGTGAGCTTGCAGTTGGAAATGTAATTCACCATATAAGACACATCGGCGTGAGGCATCTCCTTGGTGCTTAGCCGGCACGGGTCGAAGCGGCCGCTCATCTGGCAGATCATATGAGGTTGGCCCTGGAGCGGAAGCACCCGGCACTCCATGAAGGCGGCCACCAGGTCGGCCCCAGACAGACCCTCCGACTGGATCATCACCCGGAGCCGGGCAACGGAGGCGGACCGCCCCAGAGACAACGACCTGGATCGGAAGGACCATGAAGGCTACCTCCCAGTCGGCGGGCCGGCTACATAGGCCGGCAGGTTGATGAAGTCACCTTGCGGAGCGATATTCTTCACATAGAAGTAGGACTTCTGCCAAAGCTTCACCGACTGGATCAGCGGGATGGGCGGAAACGGGTTGTTGTCGCTCGTCCTCCGCATGGCGATGAAGGTGCCGCATGGGGCGGGCACGCCCACGACGACAGTGCCAAGCTTGCACTGGCAGAACTCTCCCCACACTTCAAGGGTGGGGAGGACGCCAAGAAAACCCTCGCACAGGGTGACGAAGGCTGACAGCAGCATCACCGTGTTTGGGGTAAGGTGATGCGGCTGGAGATGATAAAACTCAAGGAACGAGCGGAGGAACCCACTCGCCGGCAGGCCGAAACCGCGCAGGCAGTGCGAGCGGAAGATTACCCGCTCGTCCTCTTCCGGCGCCAGCGAGATCTCCCTCTCCGGCGCAAGGCGGACCCGCACGAGATCCGCACCCGGCAGCCGCCGCGTCCGGCGGAGGAAGTCGACGTGGTCGTCGTGGACGTTGGAGCCATCCCAGGAGCTCGACAATGCCATGGGGACGGCGCGGCGACGAGAAAGGTGCGGCGAAAGGAGGGCGCACGACCCAGCTGCGACGAAGCAACGGCAAGCCAAGAAGATTGGCGGGAAGGCCGAGTGGCGGCAGGTAGCTATCGTGGCGGAGAGGAGGAAGAAGAAGGAGGGGGCAGAGCGAGGGAGAGCGCGCGAGCGTTTGGCGCTCCCCTCCTCTCCCCCTACTTATAGCCTCGTGCGGCAAAGCCGAGGAGGCAGGACATGGGGGGATGTGGGATTAACTGCACCCACTCCCCCACGCCCCGCGGTTATTGCGCCATCACGGCGTGAGGAAACCGCCGCTGGGGCGTGCGCGGTCCGTCCGGGCCGCAGAAGATCCGCGCATGGGCCGAGGCCCTGTAGTGACGGGCCCCATACTGTGGCGGCGTCCCGTCGCGCACGTGGGCTGGCAGCCCCCCCCAACCGAAGGATGCCATGTGGCGCGCAGGCGACGAACAGTCAGCTCGCAGCCGGACTCGCGCACCGACTGGCACCCGCCTTCAAGTTCGAGATCTCTAGGAGACGGCGCGCCTAGTCGAAACTGGCTCCTAGTTCCCGGCTCCTCAAAATAGGAAGCTGACTGAGATCCTCGTCTTTTTTCTGCCTCAAAGCCCAACCAGCTTCGGGGACTACTGTTGGAGTAAATGACCACGGGTAGCCTAGTCGGCTTCCCCTGGTACTTAGAAAAATTATACGCCGATCAAGCCTCCAAGCGTCCAAGACATGGGGCCGCCTTCCCCCAGCCGGCTACCTCTCAAGCCGGCTGCGCAAAAGCGGCCCAGCCCTGAAATCCTTGAGAAACAAGACCACGAGAAGGCCGACTTCCAGAAGCCGGCCATGAAAAGGCCGACTCCCAGGAGCCGGCCCCTCAGCAGGCGGCCAAGATCTTGCCCTCAGAGTCTGCACCCACATAACGGCGACAAGACGGGGTGTGGCTACAATAAAGCCTGCCACCCCCGTATCCCGGCGCGCGCATGGCCACAGTGCACCGTACGGGGCGGCCATCCCCGTCCGGCGCGGCACTGTTGCCACGATGATCGTGACGTCACCCACGGCGAGCGGTCAGTACGACCCATGGGTGACGGGCCCCCTCGGTCAGGGAGATCCCAAAGGCGGCCAGGCTTCCCACAGTCGGCCAAGCGTATGGCCGGCTTCCAATAGCCGGCCAGCTCTCTCCCTCCAAGGAGGTGCTTCATTTAGGAGACAAGAGAAGGTAAGGCTACAGTGGTGAGCCGCCTCGCGGCGGCGCTGTAGCCATGCTTACCACACAAAGCCATCGTCACCAGGGGCAAGGCAACAATAACCAGCCTCCGACAAGACCCCCGAGCGGTGGGGCCGGCCTGTTGACCAAAGGGCCGGCAATCGGCGGGCCCACCAGTCGGTGGGCCCCACCAGTCGGTGGAGAAGCCAGTGGGTGTAGACACAGACGGCTGGGGCCCACGCCGAGCTGGATTACCATTGTACCCCTGGGGGGTAGGCCTATATAAACCCCCCAGGGCACCCATACAGGGGGACAGTCTCTTTTCGATAGTTTTAGACACCACAAGGAGAAGAGGAGCGGGTTGGCCTTGCCCTCCTTCATCCTTTCACCGAACAGCTCGAGGAGCATTCCGTGGCTTCCCATCGAGCTAGTGATCATGCGGAGACCCCGCAGAGCAGCATTAGGGGTGTTATCTCCACGGAGAGCCCTGAAGCTGGGTAAGATTTGCCGGCGTGCATGTCTTCGCCTTATCCCGTTTCCAGGCACCGGCGATGTTTTATTGGCTCCCACAATGATAAGCCATCCCTTGGCATATGTCGCACCAACCACCCGACACTAGCTTTATGCCATCCTCTCATAATTGTTTTGATTGTGAGAATTCTTTTCATCCATTCGGAGCATTTCATGAGTTGTTTTAATTTCTTTCCTCTGGAGCCCATCATTTCAGAAGAATTATTCATTCTTAGCTTTCAGCTTTCTTTCTCTAAATCTTACCGGTGCTTCATTCAAGTATTCTTTAATCAGATCATGATCTCTTCGTTTCACTTGTACCTATACTCTCTCATGTATCTTCGTTCATTTGCTAATTCTTACCGATGATTCACCCCTTTACTTCGTTCGTTGTTTTCAATCCTACCAGTGGTTCGTTGAAGTTTTTCACAAGTTTGCGCTATATCTATCTTAATCCTTTCTACGATAATAAATAGTATGCAAAATATGTTGCTTGTCATAAATTTAAATTGGTGAAGGATAAGCATAATATAATTCTTATTCTTGTTTCATCCAAGTGATAAATTCCTTCCTTCGGAGTTTGTTCATGATGAATAAATTCTTGATTTTCTTTTGTTCATCTTTTCTTTCTCGGAGTTCAAAGCTCTCTCAGTTATCTCGTCGCGAAGCTCCATCTAAATCATTGCAAGGCTTCAACCTAATTCTTTTCATCCTTCATTTCGTTTGTTCATTCTTTTCTTACCGGAGTTCTTCATGGAGGCTCTAAATGAATTCATCAAAGATTTAATTCCTTCTCAAAGTGTTCATTGAGATTCCTTTCATAGGAACTCAAGCATTCTTCATCTTGCTATCTGGAGTGCAATTCTTTCTACCGTATCATTGGAGGTGGTATTATGTCATTCTTGATAATTTGAGTTCATGTTTCATGATTCACATGTTGTTAAGAATGAGGTATTTTAAATCCATCAACCTCTTCATTGGAGTTATCTTGTGTCATGTTTCACCTAAAGCCTTCCCTAAGGATTGTTGCTATTTATGGTGCTTATAAATGACCCAAGTTCTTCTCCTCCCAGTGAAATAAGTTTCTCGTCTCCTAGTTCATATCAATCCAATCTATTGTTTTTCGTTAGTGGAAGAATTTCACCTCAAGATTTCGAGATGTTTTCCATAAGCCCACAACAAACTTACTCTTTTCATTGTTGGTTTTCCAACAACTCCGTTCGACCCTTCTCCTAAAGATGTTTTTTTCAAGCTCATTTGAGGTAGAAGATGTTGTTTTCCCCTCCGTTCTTTTGATTCCATCCCTACATTCGTTCCGGAGGCATGGTATTGTTGCTATATTCAACCATCATCTCGTTTTGTCAAAGATGTCGGAGTAATGGGCCACGGGTAGGCAACCCAGGCCCAGAACCTTTCAAGACATCGGGGCAGACTATGCCCCTCGAGGCCCCAGGACGAAGAGCCGCCTTCTGAGAGTCGGCGGCAAGGCGGCCGACTGCTCACTCGCGGCCGAGTCCCAGGGATGACTTCAGGATAAGCCGACTCCTGACCGGTGACTTCCAGAGAAGCCAGCCTTGGGGAGTCGGCCCGCGACGCCAAGAACCCCCATGCCCTCATAAAGAGGGACGGGACGGGGAGTGGCCACAGTGAGGACCACTCCCACCCCTTTTTCCAAGGGCAGGCGTGGCTATAGTACGACGTACCCGCGAAGATTTCCGCGTGGTGCGACACTGTTGCCATGCCGGCCCTGACATCAGCCCCAGGGGGCGGAGTCCTGTGCCCACGATGGCCTGCTGGTACGACCCAGGGATGATGGGTCCCACCAGTCGGCGAGCGTACGAAAGACGGTGAAAGCACCACCAGTTGGCCCGGATGGGAGTCGGCCACCAGAAGTCGGCCGGCCCCTCCCACGGGCCCCACGCGCCATTAATCAGACACGACAAGTAGTGGCCACAGTGGTCGCCCGCCAGACGGCGGGGCTGTTGCCACGACCTCATGACCGAGCCTGCGTCATCAGAGGCATGGCTACAGTAATCTACAGCCGGCAAAGACCCGCCCACGGCGGACGCGGCCTGTCGGCCCCACACCAAGCCAGTCGGCGGGCCCCAGGAGTCGGCGGATAAGACGGTGGCCAGAGGGACTGACGGCTGGGCCCGCGCCCAACCGGATTACCATTGTACCCCTGGGGGGTAGGCCTATATAAACCCTCCAGGGCATCCATGCAAAGGGTTGGAATCCATTAGCACTAGACCAGATCATATAGGAAGGAGAGAGCTAGCCTTGCCTTCTCCTACCTCCAGGAAACATCTCAAGGAGCAACCGTGTAAACACTTTACCATAGTGATCATGCGGAACCCCGTAGAGCAGCAGTAGGGGTATTATCTCCCCGGAGAGCCCTGAAGCTGGGTAAGATTCGTCGGCGTGCATGTCTTCGCCTTATCCCGTTTCCAGGCACCGGCGATGTTCTACTCGCCCCCACCATGATAAGCCATCCTTTGGCATATGTCGCACCCAACCCCCGACATTTGGCGCCCACCGTGGGGCATGGTGCACCGTCGTCCGGAGACCTGCTCTGGACGGGAACCCTTTTCCTCCCTGGCGAGCGCAGCTAGCCAGGCACGCCAGACGGAGTTTGTGCTGACGCGCTGCACGGCGTTGAGAGCGCTTGCGCACCCAGCTGCCTCGCCAAACTTGTCGGCGAGGTTCGCCTCTCCGACGAACCTGCATCCAACGCAAGCACGGGTGGCCCCGAGAGCCTCCTCGTGGGCCTCCTCGACCAACTCCACGTCACCGGCGAGCCTGCCGTGGACTTGGAGTCTGTAGTTCCACCGACCCGATGCTGGTCGACTCCGACACCGCGTCGCTCGACGCGTTCCCCACCAACGTGGTGGTCTACGATGAACTTCTCCCTCACGCGGAGAGCGACAGAAGCACCATCACTGAGGTGCTCGTCATCGGTCATGACGAGCCTCCCGGCGGAGGAGCGCATGACCCACTTGGCATGGCACTACAAGACCTGACTGTGCCCATTCCGGAAGATGCTGACGCGGAGACGTTGGAGGCGCGCCGCCTTCAGTTCGTCGAAGGCGCGAAGAAGCTGGCTAGCATGAGACGCTTGTCAGAAGCCTACCGGCGTGAGATAGATCGTGTTGTTGGTGGCTCGCCGGCCCCAGCTGGGCCCAGCCGCCTTGGCACGGTCCAGCAGCGCGGCGTGGCCATCGCCAACCTGTTCGGGGCAAGTCGCCCTGTGTACGCCACGCCTGCGGAGAACATTCGAGCCGCCCAGGAAGCGGCGAACGAGCCGGACAACTTCGAGGGCGAAGAGCACCGCCTGATGATGGAGCGAGTCCAACGGCTCCTCGACGCGGCTACTGCGCAGAACGAGGCCGGCTGCCTCACGGAGGCGCCGCAGTGGCAAAACGACGACCTTCACCGAGATCAAGGCGCGACGTCTCGGACACCGACTGGCGGCGCCCGAGGAAGGAAAGACAAGGATCCGACTGTCATTCAACAGTCGGACTCACATTACCATAGAGCGCGACTAAGACGGCCGCCCGAGAGCAGTAGAACGACGGGACGACTGTCCGCCTCCTCCTCCTCGCAAGGAAAGGTGAGTCTCCCCGCCGCCTGTTGACCATCCGACTCTCGGCGACTGCCTTGGCCGCCGAGAGGGAGTCGGGGAAAACGACGCCCGCCATCGGATCGATCGACTTCACCGATCCCTGGCGCTGGAAGAAGAAGACGAGTTGGGTCCGCCTTGTTTCGGGCCCCGCATTCGAGACGAGCCCTTTCCCAAAGGGTTCACGCTCCCAAGAGACATGCCCAAGTACACTACAAGAAATATGTCAACTTGTGACCACCACTATTGGTCACTGAATGGTCACAATTTTCCATTTGTGACCTTTTTGTGACCAAAAACATAAGGTCAAAAGCTGGCCGTCATAAACTAACTATAGCGACCTTTCTTCTAGAATGGTCGAAAACGTTTATGACCAAAATATGTCCACTGTGGCGTTTTGGTCACTAGTAACCTCCGCAGGCCACGTAGGCATCCAGCGTGGCAAGCTGATGTGGCACAAGATTCAGCCTGGTCCAATTCGGTTTTCTACATGGGCCTAGCCCAACAATTCGGCCTTTTTACTATATATTTTCTCTATTAATTTTCTCTTTCTACATGGGCCTGGCCCAACAATTTGGCCTTTTTATTTTCTAGGCATGGCCTTCTGCAGTCCATTTCATTTTTATTTTTGAGGGTTTTTTGTGGTCCAGTTTTTAGATGGGTCCCAATTGTCAGATTTTTCCTGGCAGTGGATCCACATCGCTTTTTAAGCAGTATATATCAAACAAAAAGAAGAAAAGAATATGAAAATCTTCAAATAACAACCAAAATAGGTTTATTACAATATATTCTGTACAGAACAGAACATGTGAAACTCCATACACTCGTTCACATCACAACAACCAGTTTAACCTACAAATATTGCATGCCCAGGAACTTAAAACTTCACGTAAATAACCATACAATATTCCACACAATCACAAATATTGCAAATGAAAAATAAAACGCTCTGCCAAGTTAAAGCTAGCTACTCTTGGATTGGTGTAGCATCCGTCTTCTCTGCTTCTGCTGCAGTCTCCTGTTAAACAGAATAACAACAAATCGAGTTAATAAACAAGCTTGAAGCACTGTGGGAAACAAAAGCATAAAAACAAACTAATGTCTCAGGTATAATCATAGGATAAATCTGTGTTGAAGCACTGTGTTTAGATGTATTTTAATTAATTTCAAATGTGTAATGTAAGATGTTGTGGATCAGTGTATAAGAACAATAGTTTGTAAATAACAGGAACAACTTGGTATTACACACAGAGCACTATATAGATTTTAGCTTTTCTATCCAAGTACAAATAGCAAAATGGAACATAGGCAGGTTGATTATATTTGACAGAGCTAGCACATAGATACAAAATAATAATGTTTGATACAGAAATTAGTAATATGGGAATCAGTAAGGTCCTCTCTTAGTGCTATGGGGATTAAGAGCATGCACACGGAAAGCTAATTGGCAAAAAAAAACTTTCTGGTCTTATACAACTCAGTTATAGATGCATGACTCACAGCTCATGACATGATACTAAGAGAGAACATCATAGAGACTCAAGTAGATCCTAATATAAAGCTATTCAGACCAAAACTTTCACATCATAGGGACACAATAGTGTATTACAACACTGTCCAAATATAAAAACTGGGTAACCAGCAAGCAATCAGATTGAGAACAAATCAGTTGGGGTTCTTAACTTTCAGTATGCAGCATATCTAAGAAGTCACACTATCTAAATGCCTAGAGGAAACAGATTCACAGTACTAAGCAGGGGAGAAGCAACACAAGATACCTTGTCAACAGTCTTGTTCTGCCGACAACGGTCTGCGCGAGCTGGAGCGGCCTCTCGATTGCCGATGTACACGTCCAGGTGACCCGTCTGGAGTAGCACGTAGTAGAGCACCTGCACCCTGCGAATCATTCAACGAGTCATCAACAAGAAAGGGGATCGAGAATTCAAAGTGGGGAGGAAGCAGATAACCGTCCAAAGAAGACGGACCAATTATAGATGGAGAGGTAGGCATGCTCGAGTGTCAACACCATCGCTGCTGCCGCTGTCCAAATCGGGGTGTCAAGGAGGAAGCGATCCGAAGCAACAAAAACTGAGCAAAATTAAAAGCATAAGTTGCCAGAAGCATGTAGGCAGCAATACTGTATACAGCTGTTACTAAATATAAATACTGAACTACAACAGCATACAAGTTTGAATAGTGCACTATATAAATACTACACTACATATTACAGCAGCATGATAGAAATGTACTCCAATATATTCACACAAGCACACAGAAAATATACACCTTCAAAAGTTGGTGTAAGAATAAAATGGATGGCACTTGGGTGTCAAATGTACAACTGCAAAGGACACGACAACTACAGCTATGTGAGCCTGCCTGATAGGTAGGTCAGGCAACTTGACTCGATGAACTCGGAACGATCTAATACGGACAATAAGAATGGACAGCAAGTAATACAGACCAACAACAATTTTGATATAACCTTTGTGCAGAAATCCAACATCGTGCAAGTAATACAGACAACAACGACTGGTAGTAACTATCCTTTTTTCTAAAGAAGGGATGGCCATTGTCATACTCTTTGCTGACATGGTTCTAGTGTTCACTTAACCATGTTTTCTTAATTTGGCTGATTCAGCCAACAACCAGTAAGAAGACGTCTTTTTCAGGACATGAATCCTACATCTAGTAGTAATCAACGATGGTCAATTCAGATTTCAGAATCACATTTCTCTTTAAAAAAGGAGGATAAACCCCATTCAGATTTCTAAGTCAGCTGAGACCTGATAGCTACTTCTACATACATACATATATTCAGACCACAAATTAAACTGAACCTAACATGTCTACAAATTTACACGACAGGTGTTTGTGTTGCAAATAATCTGCAGCAATGCAAACAGTGCAACAGGCAACCAACTCAACATGAAGCCAAGAAGAGAAATCTCCTGGAGTTGCCCATTTGTCCATGTTTCAGACACATGCTACAGCAACATAATTGTCAGTACTGATTTCTTCCTAGTTCGTCCACCTGATTTGCAACATAAGCATGAGAGAGCAAATGATAGTTGGGTGCAACTGGAGCATCCAGAGACCATATAGGATGAGCCATTCGACCCTAAACAATGCCCAATTGAGCCAGCCGACGAATCAATTGGTAAATCATCGTGTCCAATCAATTAAGCCTACAACTATAGTTAAAGTGCATGGGCTGGGCTCGACGAATCAATTAGTAAATCATCGTGAACAATCAATTAAACGGATGATGATAGTATGTAGAAAAGCAGCAGTAAACCCTAGAAATTTGGGATTTTAGGAAAATTAAGCTTAAGCAGGCAATTGGGTGAAACTAAGGCATCCAGCGACCATATAGAATGAGTCTTTTGACCCAAAACAACGCCCAATCGAGCCAATCGACCGGAAAAGTTGCTAAATCCTAACCGAACATAGTGATGGCAGAAGACCACGAACACGAAGCAGGTGGATGTGAGTAATAGAGAAGGAGAGGGAGAGGGAGAGGGAGAGGGAGAGGGGACCTTGAAGAAGCTCCATGGCGTCGTCAAGATCGGAGTTGCCCCCCAACCGAGCCACACCCAGCCCTGTCCTGTCCTCGCGCGGAGGAGCGGTGTCCGACCGCACGGCTGCAAGGAGGTGGCTGGGCTCACGGCCAACGGCCAGATCTAGCCACTCCATGGCGTTAGGGCAGGGGAGGAAGAGGCCATCCTGCCCATGGTGTCCCGGTGCTCGAGCGAGGACGGCATCTTGGATCTGGGAGGGAGAGAACACGAGGTGAGGAAGTGACGGACGGATGTGAAGAGGAGGAGATGGAGTGGAGGGACGCACCTGAGTCGCCGGACCACGCCGGGAGAAACCCTAGCGACGGGAGACAGTCGCGGATGGCGCTGGAGGACGCGTGCACCCCGCCCATGCCGCCGGCTAGCCACTGGTCCAGCTGGTGGTGCTGCTGCATGATGGCGGCGCCCTGGACCGGATCCGATGCTGCACCTCCAGCCCGCGGATCCACAACTCGGTCGCCATGGCTGCGCCGCAGGCTAGGGTTTCGGGTGCTTGGGAGGCGTGGGGATTCGGGCTCCTCGCCGTCGACGGCCATGGTGCGCGGGCGGCGGCGGCTAGGGTTTGGTGAGCGGGGGCGGCGGCGGCTAGGGTTTGGCCAGCGGGAGCGGGTGCGGGTGTGGGAGAGAAAGGTTGGAACGGTGGGGAGTGGGGGCGTGGGGACTGCGTGGGTGAGGGGGTGAGAGGGCTACGTGGGTGAGAGGGTGAGGGGATGAGCTCCGCCGTTGGATCCGGGAGCATCCGACGGTTTCTGGTGCATGATCCGCGTGATATGCCTATAGACCAATCAGAACGCAACAAACAATTTGAAGACTTTATGACCTTCTAAATAGGTCACGGAAAAACAATTTTCCATTTTTTAGTGCTCAAAATGAGTTCTTTTTTGTAAAAGACCTACCAAATATTTGTTCAAATGATATCATACTCTGCAAAAGTTTAATTCTTGGAATAGTAAACAGTATTGACAAAGGGATTTTTTATATTCTTTGCACAAAAAATCATTTTCCATTTTTTGAGTGCCCCAAATGAGGTTTTTTGTGAAGGACCTACCAAATAATTGTTGCAAAATTGGACCAAATCAATTTTATAAAATACTAGGACATATTTAATGCACAATTGATAAAATGGTTGGGTGTAAAAAGTTTTGATCCACCTCTCGTGAAAAAGACAAATTTCCGCCGATTCAGCTGGAAGCGGGTCAAATTTGAACTGTAGCTGCCTTGTAGTTTGCTATTTATTTTTTCCAAAAATCATTTTTAGGTACATAAGTATCTATTTAATCAGAGAAACACTAAAAAAATTCCAAGATTCAACCACTAGCTAGGAACGGTCATTCCCGCCATTTTGACCGCATTTTGAAACGGGCATAAAAAATTCAAAAAAATCAAAAAATTGGGAAACCTTCGCATTGTGTCATTATATGTGGCCAAGTTCCCGGGAAAAACAACAAACTTGTAATACAGCAATTATTTTAAAAAAAGTGTTCTCAGAAACGAGCTATCACGTGTGGAGATCATTGGCTTTCAAGCCAAATGATCAATCTTATGGCCACATTCATGGCATAGTTTGTTCAAATGATCTCATATTGTGCACAAGGGTGCATATTGGAATGGCAAACAATGTTGCCTAAGGAAGTTTTCATTTTCTTTGGACGAAAAAACCATTTTCCATTTTTCGAGTGCCCAAAAGGAGGTTTTTTGTGAAGGAGCTCCCAAATAATTGTTGCAAAATTGGACCAAATCAATTTTATAAAATACTAGGACATATTTAATGCACAATTGACAAAATGGTTGGGTGTAAAAAGTTTTGATCCACCTCTCGTGAAAAAGACAAATTTCCGCCGATTCAGTTAGAAGCGGGTCAAATTTGAACTGTAGCTGCCTTGTAGTTTGCTATTTATTTTTTTCAAAAATCATTTTTAGGTACATAAGTATCTATTTAATCAGAGAAACACCAAAAAAATTCCAAGATTCAACCACTAGCTAGGAACGGTCATTCCCGCCGTTTTGACCGCATTTTGAAACGGGCATAAAAAATTAAAAAAATTAAAAATTGGAAAACCTTCGCATTGTGTAATTTATGTGGCCAAGTTCCCAGGAAAAATAACAAACTTGTAATACGGCAATTATTTTCAAAAAGTGTTCTTAGAGACGAGCTATCACGTGTGGAGATCAATGGTTTTCAAGCCAAATGATCAATCTTATGGCCACATTCATGGCATAGTTTGTTCAAATGATCTCATATTGTGCACAAGGGTGCATATTGGAATGGCAAACAATGTTGCCTAAGGAAGTTTTCATTTTCTTTGGACGAAAAAACCATTTTCCATTTTTCGAGTGCCCAAAAGGAGGTTTTTTGTGAAGGACCTCCCAAATAATTGTTGCAAAATTGGACCAAATCAATTTTATAAAATATTAGGAAATATTTAATGCACAATTGACAAAATGGTTGGGTGTAAAAAGTTTTGATCCACCTCTCGTGAAAAAGACAAATTTCTGCCGATTCAGTTGGAAGCGGGTCAAATTTGAACTGTAGCTGCCTTATAGTTTGCTATTTATTTTTTCCAAAAATCATTTTTAGGTACATAAGTATCCATTTAATCAGATAAACACCAAAAAAATCCAAGATTCAACCACTAGCTAGGAACGGTGATTCCAGCCGTTTTGACCGCATTTTGAAACGGGCATAAAAAATTCAAAAAAATCAAAAAATTGGGAAACCTTCGCATTGTGTCATTATATGTGGCCAAGTTCCTATGAAAAATAACAAACTTGTAATACGGCAATTATTTTAAAAAAGTGTTCTCAGAAATGAGCTATCATGCGTGAAGATTCATGGCTTTCAAGCCAAATGATCAATCTTATGGCCACATTCTTTGCATAGTTTGTTCAAATGATCTCATATTGTGCACAAGGGTGCATCTTGGAATTCCAAACAATGTTGCCTAAGGAAGTTTTCATTTTATTTGCACGGAAAATACATTTTTCATTTTTCTGAGTGCCCAAAATGAGTTTTTTTGTGAAGGACCTACCATATATTTGTTGCAAAATTGGACCTAATCAATTTTATAAAATACTAGGCCATATATAATGCACAATTGACAAAATGGTTGGGTGTCAAAAGTTTTGATCCACCTCTGGTGAAAAAGACAAATTCCCGCTGATTCAGTACGAAGCGGGTCAAATTTGAACTGCAGCTGCCTCATAGTTTGCTCTTTATTTTGTCCAAAAATCATTTCTAGTTACATAAGTACCTATTTAATCATAAACACATGGTTTGGTGGCTATACGTCGAGGTTTGGGCGGTGGCCGAGGCCCCCAACTCTAGAGCACGTAAACTCGCATGCCCGCCTCGTGGTCACCGCGTGACCGTGGCGTTGCCATGTGTTCTGGGCAGCCTAGGCATGTCTAGTGGGTTGGGCACTCCCCGGGTAGGTGATAGGAAGAAAATCACAACATAAGATTCTCACAAGGAGATCGATCGATGCTCAAACATGAATAAGCAGCCAAGTGTTTGATTAGCGGTACAGGAAATGCACATGGCCAATGGGCGTGAGTTTTGGCTGAGAATGATCATCTACTAAGGAGAATGTCTTCACAAATTTTTAGCTCAAAAGGAGGATCCTAGGTGGTACTTGCTTTGCAAAGTACCACACTGGACAAAAATATGAATGTTGAAGCTGGGCTCAAAATAATGAATGGATTGAGCTGAAATTTAGTGGAGGATGGTTATTTTGGCATAGGAAAGCATTGTAGAAAATTGATACCATTTGGACATGCCAAAGTAGTACTTCCTTCACAATGCTCTTCTATGGACAAAAACTTGGGAAAACTAGTGAGAGAGATTGGATGAATTAAATGAGCTAAAAATTGGTGTAGGTAAGTTACATAGGTATGGTCATGCGCTGGTAAATTTTCAGATCATTTGGGTAAGCCTAGCTAGTACTTACTTCACAAAGCTTCTCTCAAGGTAGAAACTTTGGAAATTTCCTGAGAAAGATTTACTAGGAAAATTGAGCTGAATATTATCATGTGGCAATGATTTGGGTATGGAAGAGTGCCCGAAAAGTTTGAGGGTAATAGGAGGGGTCTATATAACACTTGCTTTGCAACGTGCCAATTTGGCCATAAAATATAAATTGAACCCGGGCTCACATAGATGATTTGACTGAGCTGCAATTTGGAGGAGGGTGAAATTTGGGCATATGAAGGAACTGTATAAATTTCATGTCATTTCGAGATATAAAAAAGGTACTTCCTTCACAATGCTTCTAGGTGGACAAAAACTTTGGAAATTTGCCGAGGAATATTTGCTAGGCAAATAGAGCTGAATTTTGTCATGCGGTAACGATTTGGATAGAAAAGAGTGCCCAAAAATTACTAGGGAAATCAAGAATATATAAATAGCACTTCCTTCATAAAGTGTTGTTGTGAACAGAATAGGAAAATGAATATTGTTGAATTAGTTTTGAACTAGGCAAGGAAGGACTTTTACATATTTGATGAAGATATGACCCAAAGAATTTATGAGATTTTTTTGGGAATTTTGGGAATGACAGAAATATAGGTTGCTTCACAACCTAGGGCGAAAACTGCCACATGTACATGACACATAGGCAAAACTGATGAGGTGGCGCCTAGTCATAGCAACCCACCACAATTTACTAGGTTATGACCATCTATATTGGTCATGATCAGCTAGAAATAAGGCATCGGACTAGTGCTGTCTGCTTTATGACCATTTTGTGTAACGAAATTACGACCTTTCTCACCAAAATGGTCGCAATGGTTTAGGGTTTGGAGCCCCCCGAACAGCTTTTGACCAATTGGTCTAAAATGGTCATAGATTTATGACCAATTCTTCCAGGGTCACTAACAGAAGGTCATAAGTTGACATATTTCTTGTAGTTACACCGGCTCCGTGAAGCCGGAGGACTGGCTGGTTGACTACTCCACGGCTGTTAACATAGCGAACGGCAACAAGCGTGTCACCGTAAAATACGTTTCGCTCATGCTCCAGGGCATGGCCCGGACATGGCTGAACAGCCTGAAGCCCCGCAGCATCAACGGCTGGGTCAACTTCACCGAAGCATTCGTCCACAACTTCAAAAGCACGTACAAGCGTCCTCCCAAGCCTCATCAGCTTTCCTTGTGCATGCAAGGCCCCAACGAGTCGACCCGCGACTACCTCACGCGTTGGGCCGAGCTTCGGAACTCCTGCGAGGGCGTGCACGAGGTGCAGGCTATCGAGTATTTCACCACCGGGTGCAGAGAAGGCACCCTCCTCAAGCACAAGCTCCTCTGCGACGAGCCAGAAACCCTCGACGAGCTGCTGATCATAGCAGACAAGTATGCCACGGCCGACTCCTCCATGAAGGCGGAGATTCAAGTTAGCGCAACTGGCAAAGTGGCCCCTCAGGCTCCAAGAACTCCGGTAGGAGACGCCAGTCGATGGCAACAGCAGAACGACCATAAGCACAAGGCCCCGCAGCCGGCTTCCAGCAGCCAGCAGGTCGCGACAGTTGAAGGCCAGCAGCCGGATGGGCAACCTCCACCCAAGCGACAGAAGGGTGGCAAGCCCAACTGGTTGCCGGCTTTCTCATACGAGCAGACTCTAGATGGTCCTTGCAAGTTCCATAGCGGCGCGAAGCCGTCGAATCACACCACCCGGAAGTGCCATTGGCTCACCAGGATCCCCAAAGGAGACGGCCTCCTACCTCCCCCGCCTGCTGGGCAGCAGCCTCCGCCCCAGCAGCCGGCTGTCAGGACAATCGGTGCAGTACGAGACGAGTACCCCGAAGAGCACGGAGCCTACGTGATATTTACCGGCATGGCTGATGATCGATGCAGCAAGCGGCTGCAGCGACAAGAGGTGAATGTCGTAGCATCAGAGACGCCAGAGTTCATGCACTGGTCCGAGAAGCCTATTAGCTGGAGCAGGGCTGATCACCCAGAGGTGATGCCGAGTCCGGGCTCTTATGCCTTGGTCTTGGATGCCACCTTTGCCATGGATAGACGAGCTGCTCGTTTCACGTGAGTTCTGATAGACGGAGGCAGCAATATCAACATCCTGTACAAGGACCATGGAGAAATTAGGAATCAAGAAAAGACAGCTTCAGAACAGCCGGACTGTGTTCCACGGCATTGTTCCTGGGCTTTCCTGCTCACCAATCGGCAAGATCCTGATGGATGTCCTCTTTGTAGACAAAGATCACTTCCACCGAGAGTCAGTTTAGTTCGAGGTGGTGGACCTCGAGAGCCCATGCCATGCACTATTTGGCCGACCCGCCCTGGCCAAGTTCATGGCGGTCCCCCACTACGCCTACCTCAAAATGAAGATGCCCAGTTCTAGGGGGATTCTGACCGTAGCCGGCGACTACCGGAAGTCGTCTGCCTGTGCGGCTGAGAGTAGTCGGCTGGCCGAGTCCCTGGTGATCGCGGTCGAGAAGCGGCTCCTTGACCAGGTTGTGGCGATGGCCGGCAAGCAGCTAGAGGTGTCACCTAACCGAAAGGAGTCGGAGGCTGAGGGTTCGTTCAAGCTGGTCAAGGAGACAAAGAAGATACCCTTGGATCCAGAGCACCCAGAGAGGTACGCTGTCGTAGGCGCAAACCTCGACAGAAAATAGGAAGGCGAGCTCGTCGATTTCCTCCGTGAGAATCGGGACATCTTCGCATGGTCCCCCAAAGACATGCCGGGTGTACCGACGGAATTCGCTGAGCATAAGTTACATGTCCGATCTGATGCAAAGCCGGTCAGGCAGCCCTTGCGCCGCCTGTCAGAAGAAAAGAGAAGAGTTGTCGGAGAAGAGATAGCCCGACTCCTAGCAGCCGGCTTCATTATGGAAGTATTCTTTCCAGAATGCTAGCCAACCCGGTCCTGGTACTGAAGAAGAACAAGCAGTGGCGAATGTGTATTGACTACACAAGCCTCAACAAGGCCTGCCCCAAGGACCCGTTTGCTCTACCAAGAATTGATCAGGTGATAGACTCCACTACCGAATGCGAGCTGTTGAGCTTTTTGGACGCATATTCAGGATATCACCAGATCAAGCTGAACCTGGCTGACAGACTGAAGACCGCCTTCATCACGCCGTTTGGAGCCTTCTGCTACCTCATCATGACGTTCGGCTTGAGGAATGCCGGCGCCACCTTTCAGCATTGCATGTAGAAGTGCCTCCTCAAGCAACTCGGCAGAAACGCCCACGTCTACATGGGCGATGTGGTGGTGAAGACGGAAAAGCGTGGAACACTGCTGGAAGACCTCAAGGAGACCTTTGAGAACCTGCGCCAATTCCAGATCAAGCTCAACCCTGAGAAGTGCGTCTTCGGAGTACCAGCCGGCCAACTCCTTGGCTTCCTGGTCTCCGAACGCGGCATAGAGTGCAACCCTGTAAAGATCAAGGCCATTGAGAGGATGGAGGTACCCAGCCGACTGCTAGACGTGCAAAAGTTCACCGGCTGCTTGGCGTCCATCAGCCGATTCATCAGTCGGCTGGGCGAGAAAGCTCTCCCCTTACACCAGCTCATGAAGAAGACCACTTTTTTCAAGTGGAACCACAAGGCGGACGAAGCTTTTATCCAGTTGAAGAAGATGCTGACTACTCCACCCGTTCTAGCGGCTCCAACTCCTAAGGAACCTATGCTCCTGTACATCGCCGCCACCAGCCGGGTAGTCAGCACAGTCATTGTAGTGGAACGCAAGGAGGAAGGCAAGGCACTACCTGTCCAGAGACCGGTATATTACCTGAGCGAAGTACTGTCGGCCTCCAAGCAGAACTACCCCCACTACCAGAAGATGTGCTATGGAGTGCACTTTGCCGCCAAGAAATTGAAGCCTTACTTCCAAGAGCATCCAATCATTGTGGTCTACATGGCCCCACTTGCCGAGATCATCGAAAGCCGAGATGCTTCTGGCCGAGTGGCCAAGTGGGCCATAGAGCTGGCTCCCTACACCATCCACTACCAGCCCCGCACCGCCATCAAGTCACAAGCACTGGCCGACTTTCTCGTCGACTGGGCCGAGACCCAGTACCTACCTCTAGCGCCCGACTCCACCCATTGGCAGATGCATTTCGACGGCTCCAAGATGCGCACCGACTTGGGAGCCGGCGTTGTCCTCACTTCTCCTAAAGGCGACAAGCTCAAATATGCACTGCAAATCCATTTTACTGCCTCCAAAAACGTCGCCGAGTACGAGGTGCTCATTCACGGGCTCCGGCTTGCCAAAGAACTTGGCATTCGCCGGATCCTGTGTTATGGCGACTCGGACTTAGTAGTCCAGCAGTCGTCTGGCGACTGGGACGCCAAAGATGCAAACATGGCGAGTTACCGTTTCCTCGTGCAGCAACTCAGTGGGTATTTCGAGGGGTGCGAGTTCCTCCATGTGCCAAGAAATGACAACGACCAAGCAGACGCCTTGGCATGAATCGGCTCTACCCGCCAAGCAATACCATCCGGCATCGCCCTTCAACGCCTCCTCAAGCCGTCTGTCAAGCCTTCACCAGAATCAGACTCCATTTTTGTGCCAGCTCCTCCCGAAGAAGTCGGATCCAACTCCAGAGCCCCGGCAGACGGTACGGGGATTTTGGCAGATGGCTCCAAAGCCACCACGATCGGGGCCGGCCCAGGGACTGCAAAACCCGGCCTGGGGACTGCGGCGGCCGGCCCGAAGACTACATAACTCATCCCAAGAGCTGAGCCAGTTAGCCCGGGGACTTTGTTAACCTAGCAAGCGGTTGTTGACTCCAACCCGCCGCCTCCCAGCCCAGCCGCCCTCGTCCAAGTCGCAGTTCTCGCAGTCGAAGAAATAGCAGCACCCTCATGGGCTCAGCTCATCCTCAAATTTCTGGTGAGCAAAGAGCTGCCGACTGATGAGACCTTAGCTCGGCAAGTACAATGCCGAGCGGCAGCCTACACCATAGTCAACAGAGAGCTGGTCAGGCGCAGCTGTAGGATCGAAAGTATGTCTAGAGGGGGTGATTAGACTACTTGACCAAATAAAAACTTAACCTTTTCCCAATTTTAGTTCTTGGCAGACTTTAGCTATTTTAGGACAAGTCAAGCAATCATCACACAATTCAAGCAAGAATGCAAAGAGTATATTGGCAGCGGAAAGTAAAGCATGCAACTTGCAAGAATGTAAAGGGAAGGGTTTGGAGAATTCAAACGCAATTGGAGACACGGATGTTTTTCCCGTGGTTCGGATAGGTGGTGCTATCCTACATCCACGTTGATGGAGACTTCAACCCACAAAGGGTAACGGTTGCGAGAGTCCACACAGGGCTCCACCCACAAAGGGTAACGGTTGCGCGAGTCCACACAGGGCTCCACCCACGAAGGGTCCACGAAGAAGCAACCACCCACAAAGGGTCCACGAAGAAGCAACCTTGTCTATCCCACCATGGCCATCGCCCACACAGGACTTGCCTCACTAGCGGTAGATCTTCACGAAGTAGGTGATCTCCTTGCCCTTACAAACTCCTTGGTTCAACTCCACAATCTTGTCGGAGGCTCCCAAGTGACACCTAGCCAATCTAGGAGACACCACTCTCCAAGAAGTAACAAATGGTGTGTAGGTAATGAACTCCTTGCTCTTGTGCTTCAAATGATAGTCTCCCCAACACTCAACTCTCTCTCATAGGATTTGGATTTTGTGGAAAGAAGATTTGAGTGGAAAGCAACTTGGAGAGGCTAGAGATCAAGATTCATGTGGTAGGAATGGAATATCTTGGTCTCAACACATGAGTAGGTGGTTCTCTCTCAGAACATATGAGTTGGAATGGTGTATGTGTTCTGATGGCTCTCTCTTCGAATGAAGAGGAGGTGGAGGGGTATATATAGCCTCCACACAAAATCCAACCGTTACACATAGTTTTCCAATCTCGGTTGGACCGAATGAACAAACTCGGTCGGACCGAAAATGTAAACCTAGTGACCGTTAGAGATTTTCGGTGGGACTGACATGCAACTCGGTAGGACCGATATGTTTAGGGTTTGGGCATAGCGTAATCTCGGTGAGACCGAATTTGGTAATTAGCTAACCAGAGAGTTGGTCATGCAAACTCGGTGGGACCGATTTGCTCTTTCGATGAGACCAAAAAGTTACAAAGGGGAAACACTGAATTTACATTGCAATCTCGGTGGGACCGATTCGCTCTTTCGGTGAGACCGAAAAGTTACGAAAGGGAAACAGAGAATTTGCAATCCCATCTCGGTGAGACCGAGATCCCTATCGGTAGAACCGAATTTCTAGGGTTTGGCAGTGGCTTATGACAAGTGAAACTCGGTGGCGGCGGATAGGAAGAATCGGTAGGACCGAGTTTGGCTTAGGGTTTAGGTCATATGTGGATATGGGAAAGTAGTTGAGGGTTTTGGAGCATATCACTAAGCACATGAAGCAAGAGGCTCATTAAGCAACACCTCATCCCTCCTTGATAGTATTGGCTTTTCCTAAAGACTCAATGTGATCTTGGATCACTAAAATATAAAATGAAGAGTCTTGAGCTTTTGAGCTTGAGCCAATCCTTTGTCCTTAGCATTTTGAGGGTTCCACTTTCACATCCATGCCATACCAATCATTGAGCTTTCCTGAAATAATCATCTTGGAATAGCATTAGCTCAATGAGCTATATGTTGTTATGAATTACCAAAACCACCTAGGGATAGTTGCACTTTCAATCTCCCCCTTTTTGGTAATTGATGACAACATATAGATCAAAGCTTCGACAAATGATAATAAGCATGAAATATATCGTCGCTTTGAGAAGTATGTGATAAGTAAGAGCTCCCCCTAAGTTTGTGCATATTTAAAATTTGCTTTGGACTGCAAATGCACAAGGAGTTAGAGTCATGGGTTACTCTTCCATGTCACATACATCTTGGTGGAGCGCTTAAAATGATAAGAATGAAATACATGCACTCATCACCAAGAATAGTGAATGATCACATAAGATAGATAAGATAATAGCATTAAGCAAGCATTAAGTGTAGCTTATGATCAAACACATGATCATCAATGTGTCACAAGCAATGACATAGTATCTCAAGCACTCAAAAGCAAACAAGTTCGAAAAACCACCAAATAAAGCAAGAGAGAAAAAACAACACTCTCTCTCTCTCTCGAAGCCTATGATCTATACATCTTCTCCCCCTTTGGCAACAAGTTACCAAAAAGTTCCTAGAAAATGCATAGTGCTAGATCGATGCTCAGGCTTGATCTTCTGGTGGTGGTGGAGTCCGGATCACTCCAAGGACGAAGGCTTCTGTAGATGCTGAAGTAGACGCTGGAGTTGGAGCTGAAGTAGATGCTGGAGCTGGTGGAACTGAGGCTGTAGCTGGTGCTGAGGTGGTGGCTCTGGTGTCAGCAACTAGCACGGCAGACGACCTCGGACCTCGTGGCACTCTGGCAAAGGCATGAGTGGTAGTCCTGCCTCTCCTCTCCTGCATGTCATCCTGGAGCTGCTCCACTGCAGTCTGAATCTCTGTCACCTTGACATCCAAGTCATAGAACTTTTGTTCCATGATCCTCTCTAAGCTTGCCTGGTTCTGAGTTAGGGTGGCTAGTCCTTTCTCAATCCGCAGGGTGGATGCAATCAGGTAACCAAGCTGCTCTTGTTTAGTTTTCAAGAAATACTCAGATGCCTCCTCTTGAGTTGGCATCTTGGCAGCTTTCTCCTTCCTTCCCTTCTCCTTCTTTGCTTGTGCTTGGGCAGACGATGGCTCATTCTCAGTCATGACAACTTGATTGTCCTCAAAATTTGGACGGATGGGCAGGTGTTCCTTGTCCAATAAATATATGCCCGTGCCCATCTTAGAGTTGATGAGCTCCTGAATTTGAGGTGCATATCCACAGCTCCTCTTCTGATCTGCTGCAGTCCTCTTGATAGTCTCTACTATGAGGCTCATGACCTTGAATTTCTGTGGCACATCAAATACGTGAAGCAAGTTGATTGCATGGCCTCTGATCATCTTGTGATCTCCAGACTTGGGCAATAAGGTGTGCCTCAATATCCAATTGATTGTTGGCAGCCCTGACAGAAGATAGTGCACTGAGCCAAATTTGAAAGTGTCAAGAGCTTCATTTGGAATTTCCTTGTACATGTTGGACATTTAGTTGTGGTCCATCTTCTTCTTGGCATAAATGTCCAAGTCATCTGCTTGCTCCTCTGGGGCATTGATCAACTTTGCCCATTCCTCAATAGTTGATTGGTACCTCGTAACTTCAGACATCCATGTGATCCTTCCATCTGGGTAGAAGTGTGTTGTGGAGTAGAATTGCATGATAAGCTCCTCGTTCCACTTTGTGAGCTTCTGCCCAACAAAGTCTGCAACTCCACACGCACTAAAGCTGTCATACACTCCAGGGTAGTGTTCCTCATTTTCCTTCATGTAAGTCCAGTCGACCCATCTCATGTCACAAACAATGGGCTTCTTATCTAGCAGCACTGTCTCATAGAAGTCCTGTTGTTCCTTGGTGTGAAATCTGTAATCCACAGCAGTCCTTCTCCTTGAAGCATACGGGTCTGCTTCTCTCCACTTCCTCAGCCCTGAATCTCTCCTGAGCTTCATGTCCTCAGCCACAGGATGAGCATCGTTGTGGTCTGGGATCTTGGGCTTGAGCTTTCTAAGAACTTGCTCTTCATCCTCTTCTTCAGCAACAGTCTCAGGCACTGGGGCGTTGTTCTTCTCAGCTGCAGGAATGCTCCTTGTATTCCTCTTTGGTTTTGGCTTGGAGGCAGCTTTGGGCTTAGATGCAGTAGCCCCTGATCTTATGGCATCACCCATCAGCTTGGGTGCCTTAGGTGCTGGTGCAGATACCTCTTCTTCCTCTTCTTCTTCCATGATGGAAGCCTTTCCTAGCACTCTGGCTACGGTCTTCTTGACCCTTTCCTTCCTCTTTTTGCCTTCTGCAGCAACTGGCTCTTTGGGAGTGGGCTTCTCAGTTGAGGCTCTAGCCTTTGACATAGGCTGCCTGCCTGCTGGCCTTTTGATCTTTAGACCTGGCTTTGTGCCTTGAGCTGGCTCAACTCTCTTTGATGTGACCTCTTCCTCTGCAACATATTCTTCATCTTGAGAATCAGAAGTTCTCTTCTTCCTCTGTCTGGTGGCAGCTTTTGGCAGATTGCTTGGGGTACTTCTGCTACCATCATCTGAAGAGCTGGAGGGACTAGTGCCCTCACTCATCTGCACTTGCTGCTCTGACAAGTTCTGGCTGTCACTCTGATCAGACATGCTGCAAGCTCTGACTGCTGACCCTGTGAATAGTTTATAGATGAGGTAGAATAGATGAGCATCACAAAATGCAGAGATTTTTGCAAAAGGATGATCCAAAAATTTAGTTTTAGTTTCCCACTGAAATCATCTCGGATCTACCGATTTTTAAACTCGGTGATACCGAAGCAGTTTTGGAACCTAAACTAGTGAACTCGGTTGGACCGAGTCACAGTTCGGTGGCACCGAGACTGCTAGGGTTTCACAGAGTTCCAAAATCGGTCACACCGACAAGTAATTCTTGGTCAGACCGAGTCTCACTTGTGCAATGGCATAAGCCAAATCGGTGGGACCGAGTTTTTCAACTCGGTGGGTCCGAGATGGTTTCGGCGGAAACCTAACCCTAAAATTTTCGAATCAAAGCTAATCTACGGGCGTATTGACTGGATAGGAGTGTTTCAATCGTGGCAAGAATCATGATGATCACAATGTGCTGAGAATTGGATTGGAGAATAGCACAAAGATCGAGTCCATACCCTAGCTCGGCGAAGACTCGCTACTGCGGCAACGGCGGGGCAGAATTCCCGTTGACGGCAACGGAGACTAGCGACTGGAGGCGGCTGGCGGCGAGAAGACGATCCGGAGACCACGTTGGCAGAGCAGGCTATCGCGTGGGCGAAGGGGTTCGGAGAAATTTCCAAATTTTTCCCGTGACTATATATAGCCCGACCCTGTCGGTGTGACCGAGTGGAACAACTCGGTGGCACCGAGATTCATAACTGCATGCAGTTACTGAAACTCGGTGTGACCGAAATGTTCAAATCGGTTGCACCGAGATCAAAAACCTAGATCAACTTAATGATCTCGGTAGGACCGAAAGTGGGGTATCGGTCAGACCGAGAATCATAAAGAGGTTTTGGAAGTTTAAGTCTATGACGAATCGGGGACTCCGAGCGCTCCTCACACAAAGTGGTTCGAATCTGACTTGATCAAATTTTGTGATGCAGCATGAATAGAGTTTGAGACGAGAAAAGCATAGATAGCTAGAGGAGGTTCTTAGGCATTCTTGTCCATCCACTTGGCAAAGGAAATAAACCCAAACGATCAAAACAACAAGTGGATGTCCTCGAATGAGTAAAATATGCAACCAGCATGCTCACGCAATAAGATGGCAAATGAAATATGTGGCAAGGCATGCACAACCAATTCTAGCATCTATCAAGCAATTTGCGATGACAAGGTCATCTATATATGAGTATATTGACTTAGGAGTCAAGTGAGAACACTTGATCATAGGTCATACTCATCATTTAAGCTCAAGTGGGGTTACCACTTTTACATAAAGCATTGTTGTGTTCACATCTTTAGAGTTGCTTTAGCTCAAGTCTTAGAGTAAAGCTCCCCCTAGATGTGATATCCCCCCTTGGAGGGATGAACTAACCTTGGGTTTCGTCGATGATGACTTCATGTAGATGTTGAAGATGTGGATGCTCAATGTTGATGTAGATCACTTGGAGCTATCCATTTGAGTGAATTGCACTTTCAATACCTACATGGGTTAGTCCCACAAGGAACAAACAAGGATATCCATAGACATAGAGTGATGCACACACAAGATGATGTCCATGAAAACTTTTAGGTTACCTTGTCCCTTGTCTTACCAACAAGAGGGTTTGTGACTCCTTGAACTAGTGCAAGATGTGGAAGTTGATTGCACTTGTTCTTGCCAAAATGATAAGAGTGAAGTATGTTGGCGGAGTCACCCTCAAGAACTCTCTAGTTCTTCTTCTTTTGGATCCACACCATCTTGATGGGAATCCTTGGAGTTGTAGTCGTACTTGATGAAGTGGAACTTGAAGTAGTCTTGGGAATCCACTTGACTAAGGTCTTAGGAGCTTCTTCAAATGCGTCAATTTCCTCTTGAAGCTTGTCCTTGCCTTTTTGCTTATAGTCTTGTGGTGGAAGATCATCTTGAGCTTGTGTCCCCTTGAAAGAAGTATCATACTTCTCTTGTTGAGGAACAAACTTTGTCTTGGGGTATTGATCTTCTTCCCACTCAACTCCATTGGCATTGAACTTTCATTCAAAACCAACGCCTTGATTCTTCCGGTGCATTCCTTGCTTGCGCATAATTTCCTCGAATTGCTTGCTCCCGGCAAGGCTTTTGTACACTCCTTTCTCTATAATTCCCTTCAATAAGCTATTTTCTTGCTCAAGTGTAACTTGGCTAAGAGAGTCATTAGTGGAATCAAGAGAACTACTAGAAGCAACAATATTGGATTTAGCATGATCATTGTTACTGCTAGAGGAAGAATCTTTCTTGTTCTTGTTACTAGACTTGACTTGAGGCATGTAATTGGATAAGAGTAAACGCTTGGCAATGTAAGAAGAACTTTTCTTGCGGAGATCATCATTGATTGCTTTTAAGAACTCATGCTCTTGCTCAAGGTTGAGCTTCTCAAAGCGTAATTTCTCATGAGCTCTTAAAAGTTCTCGATGATCTTCGAAGATAGTTTCATGAGCTAAATTAAGAGTGTTTAGTTCTTTAGTTAGAGCCTCAATCTTTTCCTTATCATTGTCATTCGTTTTATCTTGATTAGCATGATTAATTGACATTTCATCATAGTATTCATCACTAGAGTTGTCAACAAGCAAATCATCACCTAACAAGTCATCTTCATCACTATTGAAATCAACATACTCGGGATGTGTTACCTTAGGACCTTTGGCCATGAAGCATCTTCCAATTCCTTCATTTGGTGAGTCAAATATGTCGTAGGAGTTGGTTGACACATGTGCTAGACCGGCAACACCTTCATCTTGAGTATTTTCCGAGTCGGAGTGATAACTTCTCTCGGAGTGGCTGTCGGAGTCGGAGCCGGATACCCATTCACCAACATGAGCTTGATGTCTTCGTCTTGTGTAGCTCCTTGATGATTTTTCCTTCCTTTCCAAATCCTTGCTTCTCCGTGAGTATCTTCGTTCATAACGATCATCTCTACTCCTTCTCTCTCTTGGTGGTGATTCTTTGCTTCTTCTTTTTGGAGAATCTTCTCTTCTCTTGTAGGGAGCCGTACACTCATTGGAATAGTGTTCGGGTCTTCCACAACTGTAGCAGTTTCGCTCTCGACTAGAAGATCTTTTGTCATTGTAGGACCTTGACTTGAAGCTTCTATCTTTGCTTCTACTCTTGTAGAACTTGTTGAAGTTCTTCACCATTAAGCTCAATTCTTCATTGAAGTCTTGTTTCTCACTTCATGATGTAGGGGCTTCACATGAGGCTTTATAGGCACCACTTGATTTGCTGTGAAGTTCCTCTTTATCCTTAAGTGACATCTCATGAGCAACAATTCTTCCAATCACCTCCGTTGGCTTGAGATCTTTGTAATTGGGCATCATTTGGATCAATGTGCACACGGTATCATATTTTCCATCCAAGGCTCTTAGAATCTTCTTGATGATGAATCTATCGGTCATCTCTTCACTTCCTAAGCCGGCAATCTCATTTGTGATGAGAGCAAGCCTAGAGTACATTTCAGCGACACCTTCACCATCCTTCATCTTGAACTTGTCAACTTGGCTTTGAAGCACATCCAACTTGGATTCCTTGACAAAGTCGGTACCTTCGTGCATATCAATCAAAGTGTCCCAAATTTCCTTCGCATTCTCAAGACGGCTGATTTTGTTGAATTCTTCGGGGCACAATCTGTTGAAGAGAATATCACAAGCTTGAGCATTGTATTGCAACATCTTCAACTCACCCGCGGTAGCTTCACGGTTTGGTTCTCTCCCATCAAAGAAGTCACCTTGCAAACCAACACACACAATAGCCCAAACGGCGGGGTTATGTCCAAGAATATGCATTTTCATTTTATGCTTCCAACTAGCAAAATTAGCACCATCAAAGTAGGGACCTCTACGGTGATAATTTCCCTCGCTAGACGCCATACTCTCCTAGGTTGTGAAACCAAGGCTATGACCACCAAAAGCTATGGAGATCAAAGCAAATGGAGACCAAAGCTCTGATACCACTTGTAGGATCGAAAGTATGTCTATAGGGGGGTGATTAGACTACTTGACCAAATAAAAACTTAACCTTTTCCCAATTTTAGTTCTTGGCAGACTTTAGCTATTTTAGGACAAGTCAAGCAATCATCACACAATTCAAGCAAGCATGCAAAGAGTATATTGGCAGCGGAAAGTAAAGCATGCAACTTGCAAGAATGTAAAGGGAAGGGTTTGGAGAATTCAAACGCAATTGGAGACACGGATGTTTTTCCCGTGGTTTGGATAGGTGGTGCTATCCTACATCCACGTTGATGGAGACTTCAACCCACAAAGGGTAACGGTTGCGAGAGTCCACACAGGGCTCCACCCACAAAGGGTAACGGTTGCGCGAGTCCACACAGGGCTCCACCCACGAAGGGTCCATGAAGAAGCAACCACCCACAAAGGGTCCACGAAGAAGCAACCTTGTCTATCCCACCATGGCCATCGCCCACACAGGACTTGCCTCACTAGTGGTAGATCTTCACAAAGTAGGCAATCTCCTTGCCCTTACAAACTCCTTGGTTCAACTCCACAATCTTGTCGGAGGCTCCCAAGTGACACCTAGCCAATCTAGGAGACACCACTCTCCAAGAAGTAACAAATGGTGTGTAGGTAATGAACTCCTTGCTCTTGTGCTTCAAATGATAGTCTCCCCAACACTCAACTCTCTCTCATAGGATTTGGATTTTGTGGAAAGAAGATTTGAGTGGAAAGCAACTTGGAGAGGCTAGAGATCAAGATTCATGTGGTAGGAATGGAATATCTTGGTCTCAACACATGAGTAGGTGGTTCTCTCTTAGAACATATGAGTTGGAATGGTGTATGTGTTCTGATGGCTCTCTCTTCGAATGAAGAGGAGGTGGAGGGGTATATATAGCCTCCACACAAAATCCAACCGTTACACACAGTTTTCCAATCTCGGTCGGACCGAATCAACAAACTCGGTCGGACCGAAAATGTAAACCTAGTGACCGTTAGAGATTTTCGGTGGGACTGACATGCAACTCGGTAGGACCGATATGTTTAGGGTTTGGGCATAACGTAATCTCGGTGAGACCGATTACACAAACTCGGTGAGACCGAATTTGGTAATTAGCTAACCAGAGAGTTGGTCAGGCAAACTCGGTGGGACCGATTTGCTCTTTCGGTGAGACCGAAAAGTTACAAAGGGGAAACATTGAATTTACATTGCAATCTCGGTGGGACCGATTCGCTCTTTCGGTGAGACCGAAAAGTTATGAAAGGGAAACAGAGAGTTTGCAATCCCATCTCGGTGAGACCGAGATCCCTATCGGTAGAACCGAATTGCTAGGGTTTGGCAGTGGCTTATGACAAGTGAAACTCGGTGGCGCCGGATAGGAAGAATCGGTAGGACCAAGTTTGGCTTAGGGTTTAGGTCATATGTGGATATGGGAAAGTAGTTGAGGGTTTTGGAGCATATCACCAAGCACATGAAGCAAGAGGCTCATTAAGCAACACCTCATCCCTCCTTGATAGTATTGGCTTTTCCTAAAGACTCAATGTGATCTTGGATCACTAAAATATAAAATGAAGAGTCTTGAGATTTTGAGCTTGAGCCAATCCTTTGTCCTTAGCATTTTGAGGGTTCCACTTTCACATCCATGCCATGCCAATCATTGAGCTTTCCTGAAATAATCATCTTGGAATAGCATTAGCTCAATGAGCTATATGTTGTTATGAATTACCAAAACCACCTAGGGATAGTTGCACTTTCAGCAGCTTCACTGGTGTCTATCAGCGCTGCGTAGAGCCAGAGCAAGGCCAAGCAATTCTCAAAGACATCCATCAAGGCGAGTGCAGCCACCATGCGGCTTCAAGAGCACTCATCGCCAAAGCTTTTCGACACGGTTTCTTTTGGCCAACGGCCTTAGAAGAGGCCAAGGAATTGGTCCAAAAATGCAAAGGGTGCCAGAAGTTCCGCTCCAAGCCGCATCAGCCGGCTTCTGCACTCAAGACCATCCCCATTGCCTGGCCTTTCGCAGTTTGGGGTCTAGACATGGCGGGACCATTCAAGACAGCACGAGGCAGCTTAACTCACTTACTTGTCGCGGTGGACAAGTTCACCAAGTGGATAGAAGCGAAGCCAATCAAGAAACTGAATGGTCCGACTGCCGTGACTTTCATCTCCGACATCACAATTCGGTACGGCATACCACACAGCATCATCACCGACAACGGCACGAATTTTTCCAAAGGCGCCTTGGCCCGTTTCTGTGCGACACAGGGCATCCGACTGGACCTAGAATCCGTCGCCCATCCACAGTCAAACGGCCAGGTGGAGCGAGCAAACGGCCTCATCCTGTCCGGCATCAAGCCCTGACTGATCGAGCCTCTGGAGCGCTCGGCTGGCTGCTGGCTCGACGAGTTGCCAGCCGTCCTCTGGAGTCTGCGCACGACTCCAAACAAGTCAACCGGGTTCACGCCTTTCTTCCTCGTCTATGGTGCTGAAGCCGTCATCCCAGCGGACATAGAGTTCGATTCCCCGCGAGTCACCATGTATATCGAGGAAGAAGCAGAAGAAGCACGGCAAGACAGCGTCGACCTGCTGGAAGAGGGCCGGCTGTTGGCACTCAGCCGGTCCAGCATCTACCAGCAGAGCCTGCGCAGATACTACAACAGGAAGGTCGGGCCGAGATCTTTCCAGGAGGGCGACCTTGTGCTCCAATTAATCCAGCGAACAGCCGGCCAGCACAAGCTATCGGCACCTTGGGAAGGCCCCTTCATCATCAGCAAAGTGCTGGGCAACGACTCCTACTAGCTGATCGACGCTCAAAAGCCCCGAGCACGCAAGAGGGACGACTCCGGCAAAGAGACAGAACGGCCATGGAATGCAAATCTCCTCCGAAAATTTTACAGTTAAACACAGTATGTATCATGCTACCTTTTGTATTAAAAGTACCAAGACTTTGGGCCCCCCGAGAAGAGCTCGGGGACTGCCCTCTTTTATCTATATGATAAGAAATATGCCTTCGAGTATATTACTCTTCGTTATGCCGTTTGGCACCGGGTTCGACTAGTCGGCTCGGGGACTTGCCGACCTGCGCTATCAAATGCTTCCTGCAGTCGGACAAGTAGTGTGTGGCGTCTAAACCGTCTCCTGCCAGAAGCCGCAGCTCGCAGAGCAACTGCCTGGTGGGCAGGAGTGAGGAAGAATGGGCGTCCACATGAAAAATGGCTAAGGACTCAAAGCACAAACATAGCTTAAAGCCGGCTTCCAGCCTTTTTTCGCAAACCGACTCTTGAATAGTCGGCTTGCCACCTTCTATCCGACTTGTTAAAACAACCCTAAAAACGGCTAAGTACTTGCCTTCCCAAAGTGACCAAGAATTTGATCCAGCAGCAGTCCGCGAAGCGGCTGTCTGACTGACAAAGATGACAACTGAGGGAAGGCGGCAAAGGAAAAAGCCAAAAGAACAATGAGCAAGAAGGATAGAAGTCGGATGAATATTTACATAACCAAGGCCATTGGCCGAATCTTCGAGCAGAATTTCAAAATACACCCCGTGGGTGGAATTGTGCAAATTAACAAGTTCTTCAAAAACTATTAGAACAGGTAAAACAAAGACAAGGTGGCAGCCTAGGGGGCGGTAGACGGGTTTGGAGGATCGGAGGAGACGGCGGTGTTGGACGTTGGGGCGGCCGGCTGGGCGGTCTCGGCTTGATCACCTCCGGCAGTAGTCGGCTCGGGCGGGCACGGCTCGTTGCTGGAGACGCGGTCGAGCTGAGGCTGGCCATCCGCTCCGTCTTCTGGTGCCTCTGTCTCGCTCCCGTCCTCCGCCTCGTCTTCCTCCTCGACGCTGGAGTCGATCACCTCTGCCGAGTCCTTGCCGTAGTCGGGGTTCAGCCCAAACCACTCCGGCGGCACCTCCTCGCCGTCTTCAGCCTGCTCGGGGACAAAGATGCTGGTGTCGGTGTACTCGGCGATCGCCGCCGCACGCTTGACAAGGGCATCTTCCGCGGCTGCCAGCTCCGGCTAGGCCTCTGACTGGAGTGTGGCCAGCCGGTCTAGGTCCAGCCCCGGGTACCATGCCTTGACGAATTCCAAGGCTCGGCGCGCTCAGGCCCGGGCCGGGGAACCGTTCCAGGCCTCCAGACGGCCAGCCGCGACCTCCAGCCAGTCGGTAGTCCGACTGGGGGTGCACGGAGCCTGCACGTCTGGCCACAGGGCGGCGATCGCTTGGGCGCCGACACGTTGAAGCCGGCGCAGCATCTGGTGGGCCGGCCGCAGGAGAGCCCCAATGCTCAGAATATGCTCGTCAAGAGTCCGAGGGGCATCCGCGGCGATCTCCGTGCCACCCGCCCTCCGCTCCTCGCGGTCGGCCTCGATAGCTTGAATGGCGGCCTGCGAGTGGCCGGGGAAGAAGTCTGCCAAGACGGAAAGAACGAAGAGCAAGTCAAAAAAACCAGAAGTCGGCTCGACCTATAGTCAGCGGTTCGAAGAAGGAAAGCAAAGAAGCTCACCGTCGACAAGGTCCTCGATCTCGTGGAAGCCGGAGACCAGCATTGCCTCCTTGTCGGTCCAGGAGGAGCGCTCGCTCGCGAACTCGGCCAGGAGGGCAGCTTTCACCTCTTCCGCCTCCTTCTGCGTCTTCGTAAGCAGCTCCTTCTGCTCCGCCAATTGTGCGGCCAGCAGATCGTGCTTGGCGGTGAGTTTGTTGCACTCCTCCCCCTTGGCGCGCAACGCGGAGTTGGCTTCGCTCAGCTGCTGTTGAAGAGCAGCGTTGGCCTCTGAAGAGAAAGAAGAAAGAAGGCATTAAGTCATCAACGAAGAAGGTCGACGGGGAGATCCGGCCCGACTGCTCAGCAGTCGGCCCGAATCTCGGGGACTACAGCCCGCGGGTGCGCCAGCGCGCCCCCGCAAAGAAGAAAAAGGACTCACTCGGCTCTCCGACAAGTAGGCAGTCCGCTTCCCCAGCTCTTCAACGTTGCGGTTGAAGGCGGTGACACGAAGGTTGTGATAGTCCTGCAACAAGTATTTCAGAACAAAGGTTAGTACCCGAAACTTACCAATTGGAGTTCCGGGCCGCCTGCTCTGCAGCCGGCCCAGAACTCGGGGACTACACCCAGTGGGTGCGCTGGCACGCCCCCACAGAGAGAAACAAGAAAACAGGGACAAAGGAGAAAGCATACCCTGATGGCTGCCCGCGACGCCAGGTGCGCCTTGGTGCAGTTCTGGATGGCGTCGCTCTCGGCTCGCAGCTTCATCTGGACATCCAGAAGCGCCTGGTTCAGCAGGCCCGTGCCGCCTCCTCGCACCCACCCAATGGGCGCGGCACTCGTCGCCTCGGCGTCTGGAATCATCGAGCTGGCGGTACTGGTCTCCAAGGGGCGTGGCACCAAAGTCACCTTCCCAAGACGGCGGCGCATTGGCGAGCCGACTGGAAGGAGTAGCCTCGCCACGGCCTCGTCTTCGGTCGGCGACAAGGGCGGATCCGCCAGCTGTTTGCCTGGCGCACTTCTAGACGGTGGTAGGGGCGGCTGTGGCGGCGCGACCACATCCGGCACGGGGGCGTCACCGCCGCCTCTCTCCACGATCAGGAACTCGCCACCGGCTTCCCCCGACTGCCCCCCTGAACTCCGGGGGCGGCGGCTCGGAGTTCAAAGGGGTGACGAACACCGCCGACCACCGGGGCGTGACTTCCTTAGCCGGCTGCTTTGCCGCAATGGCGGCCTCGGCTGCCTCCAGCTTCTTCAGGGCGGAGGCCTCCGCCTTCTCGGCCTCCGCTTTCTCCCGGCGGGCGGCCTCGTCCTCCTCGCGCTTCTCCCGCATGTTCCGCTCCGTCGCCTCCCGAAGGTCGGCGGCGGGGTCAATCCGCCGAGTGGTGGCAGACGTCTCCATCGACCCCATGACGGAGGCGGCGGCAACCCTCTCAAGAGTGAGGGGATCCCTGAGGCGAGAAAAGCATATGAAAAACTCAGACAAGATTAACAAAGAGAAAATAAAGATAAGGGACGGAGGTGTTGGGTTTCGTAGTAATTTCAAAAAAATTCCTACGCACACGCAAGATCATGTGATGCATAGCAACGAGAAGGGGGAGTGTGATCTACATACCTAGTAGATCGACAACGGAAGCGTTTGGTTGATGTAGTCGTACGTCTTCACGGCCCGACCGATCAAGCACCGAAACTATGGCACCTCCGAGTTTTAGCACACGTTCAGCTCGATGACGATCCCCGGACTCCGATCCAGCAAAGTGTCGAGGAAGAGTTCCGTCAGCACGACGGTGTGGTGATGATCTTGATGTACTACTGCAGTAGGGCTTCGCCTAAACTCCGCTACAATATTATTGAGGACTATGGTGGCTGGGGGCGCCGCACACGGCTAAGGAAAAGATCACGTGGATCAACTTGTGTGTCTCTAGGGTGCCTCTGCCTCAGTATATAAAGGACCAAAGGGGGGAGGCCGGCCGGCCACATAGGGCGCGCCAGGAGAGTCCTACTCCCTCTCGGAGTAGGATTCCCCCCCCCCCCAATCCTAGTTGGAATAGGACTAGCGGAGGGGGGAAAGAGAGAGAGGGGTCGGCCCCCTCTCCTTGTCCAATTCGGACCAAGGGAGGGGAGGGGCGCGCGGCCCACTATGGGCTGCCTCTTCTCTTTTCCACCAAGGCCCATAAAGGCCCATCTAGCTCCCCGGGGGGTTCCGGTAACCTCCCGGTACTCCGGTAAAATCCCGATTTCACCCGGAACACTTCCGATATCCAAACATAGGCTTCCAATATATCAATCTTTATGTCTCGACCATTTCGAGACTCCTCGTCATGTCCGTGATCACATCCGGGACTCCGAACAACCTTCGGTACATCAAAATGCATAAACTCATAATATAACTGTCGTTGTAACCTTAAGCATGCGGACCCTACGGGTTCGAGAACAATGTAGACATGACCGAAACATGTCTCCGGTCAATAACCAACAGCGGGACCTGGATGCCCATATTGGCTCCTACATATTCTACGAAAATCTTTATCTGTCAGACCGCATAACAACATACGTTGTTCCCTTTGTCATCGGTATGTTACTTGTCCGAGATTCGATCGTCGGTATTCCAAATACCTAGTTCAATCTCGTTACTGGCAAGTCTCTTTACTCGTTCTGGAATACATCATCCCGCAACTAACTCATTTGTTGCAATGCTTGCAAGGCTTAAGGGTTTGGAGGATCGGAGGAGACGGTGGTGTTGGACGTTGGGGCGGCCGGCTGGGCGGTCTCGGCTTGATCACCTCCGGCAGTAGTCGGCTCGGGCGGGCACGGCTCGTTGCTGGAGGCGCGGTCGAGCTGAGGCTGGCTATCCGCTCCGTCTTCCGGTGCCTCCGTCTCGCTCCCGTCCTCCGCCTCGTCTTCCTCCTCGATGTTGGATTCGATCACCTTTGTCGAGTCCTCACCGTAGTCGGGGTTCAGCCCAAACCACTCTGGTGGCACCTCCTCGCCGTCTTCAGCCCGCTCGGGGACAAAGATGCTGGTTGCGGTGTACTCGGCGATCGCCGCCGCATGCTTGGCAAGGGCATCTTCCGCGGCTGCAAGCTTCGGCTAGGCCTTTGACCGGAGTGTGGCCAGCCGGTCTAGGTCCAGCCCTGGGTACCATGCCTTGACGAATTCCAAGGCTCGGCGCGCTGAGGCCCAGGCCGGGGAACCGTTCCAGGCCTCAACACGGCCAGCCGCGACCTCCAGCCAGTCGGCAGTCCGACTGGGGGTGCACGGAGCCTGCACGTCTGGCCACAGGGCGGCGATCGCTTGGGCGCCGACACGTTGAAGCCGGCGCAGCATCTGGTGGGCCGGCCGCAGGCGAGCCCCAATGCTCAGAATATGCTCGTCAAGAGTCCGAGGGGCATCCGCGGTGATCTCCGTGCCACCCGCCCTCCGCTCCTCGCGGTCGGCCTCGATACCTTGAATGGCGGACTGCGAGTGGCTGGGGAAGAAGTCTGCCAAGATGGAAAGAACGAAGAGCAAGTCAAAAAACCAGAAGTCGGCTCGACCTATAGTCAGCGGTTCGAAGAAAGCAAAGAAGCTCACCGTCGACAAGGTCCTCGATCTCGTGGAAGCCGGAGACCAGCATTGCCTCCTTGTCGGTCCAGGAGGAGCGCTCGCTCGCGAACTCGGCCAGGAGGGTGGCTTCCGCCTCTTCCGCCTCCTTCTGCGTCTTCGTAAGCAGCTCCTGCTCCGCCAATTGTGCGGCCAGCAGATCGCGCTCGGCGGCGAGTTTGCTGCACTCCTCCCCCTTGGCGCGCAACGCGGAGTTGGCTTCGCTCAGCTGCTGTTGAAGAGCGGCGTTGGCCTCTGAAGAGAAAGAAGAAAGAAGGCGTTAAGTCATCAACGAAGAAGGTCGCCGGGGAGATCCGGCCCGACTGCTCAGCAGTCGGCCCGAATCTCGGGGACTACAGCCCGCGGGTGCGCCAGCGCGCCCCCTCAAAGAAGAAAAAGGACTCACTCCGGCTCTCCGACAAGTCGTTAGTCCGCTTCCCCAGCTCTTCAACGTTGCGGTTGAAGGCGGTGACACGGAGGTTGTGATAGTCCTGCAACAAGTATTTCAGAACAAAGGTTAGTACCCGGAACTTACCAATTGGAGTTCCGGGCCGCCTGCTCTGCAGCCGGCCCAGAACTCGGGGACTACGCCCAGTGGGTGCGCTGGCACGCCCCCACAGAGAGAAACAAGAAAACGGGGACAAAGGAGAAAGCATACACTGATGGCTGCCCGCGACGCCAGGTGCGCCTTGGTGCAGTTCTGGATGGCGTCGCTCTCGGCTCGCAGCTTCGTCTGGACATCTAGAAGCGCCTGGTTCAGCGGGCCCGTGCCGCCTCCTCGCACCCACCCAATGGGCGCGGCACTCGTCGCCTCGGCGTCTGGAATCATCGAGCTGGCGGTACCGGTCTCCAAGGGGCGTGGCGCCGAATTCGCCTTCCCAAGACGGCGGCACGTTGGCGAGCCGACTGGAAGGAGTAGCCTCGCCATAGCCTCGTCTTCAGTCGGCGGCAAGGGCGGATCCACCAGCTGTTTGCCTGGCGCGCTTCTAGACGGCGGTAGGGGCGGCTGTGGTGGCGCGACCACGTCCGGCACGGGGGCGTCGCCGCCGCCTCTCTCCGCGATCAGGAACTCACCACCGGCTTCCCCCGATTGCCTCTGAACTCCGGGGGCGGCGGCGCGGAGTTCAAAGGGGTGACGAACACCGCTGACCGCCGGGGCGCAACGTCCTTAGCCGGCTGCTTTGCCGCAACGGCGGCCTCGGCTGCCTCCAGCTTCTTCAGGACGGAGGCCTCCGCCTTCTCGGCCTCCACTTTCTCCCGGCGGGCGGCCTCGTCCTCCTCGCGCTTCTCCCGCGCGTTCCGCTTCGTCGCCTCCCGAAGGTCGGTGACGGGGTCGATCCGCCGAGTGGTGGCAGACGTCTCCACCGACCCCATGACGGAGGCGGCAGCAACCCTCTCAAGAGTGAGGGGATCCCTGAGGCGAGAAAAGCATATGAAAAACTCAGACAAGATTAACAAAGAGAAAATAAAGATAAGGGACGGAGGTGTTGGGTTTCGTAGTAATTTCAAAAAATTTCCTACGCACACGCAAGATCATGTGATGCATAGCAACGAGAAGGGGGAGTGTGATCTACATACCTAGTAGATCGACAACAGAAGCGTTTCGTTGATGTAGTCGTACGTCTTCACGGCCCAACCGATCAAGCACCGAAACTACGGCACCTCCGAGTTTTAGCACACGTTCAGCTCGATGATGATCCCCGGACTCCGATCCAGCAAAGTGTCGGGGAAGAGTTCAGTCAGCACGACGGCGTGGTGACGATCTTGATGTACTACTACAACAGGGCTTTGCCTAAACTCCGCTACAATATTATTGAGGACTATGGTGGCTGGGGGCGCCGCACACGGCTAAGGAAAAGATCACGTGGATCAACTTGTGTGTCTCTAGGGTGCCTCTGCCTCAGTATATAAAGGACCAAAGGGGGGAGGCCGGCCGGCCACATAGGGCGCGCCAGGAGAGTCCTACTCCCTCTGGGAGTAGGATTCCCCCCCCCCCCAATCCTAGTTGGAATAGGACTCGCGGAGGGGGGGAAAGAGAGAGAGGGGCCGGCCCCCTCTCCTTGTCCAATTCGGACCAAGGTAGGGGAGGGGCGCGCGGCCCACTATGGGCTGCCTCTTCTCTTTTCCACCAAGGCCCATAAAGGCCCATCTAGCTCCCCGGGGGGTTCCGGTAACCTCCCGGTACTCCGGTAAAATCCCGATTTCACCCGGAACACTTCCGATATCCAAACATAGGCTTCCAATATATCAATCTTTATGTCTCGACCATTTCGAGACTCCTCGTCATGTCCGTGATCACATCCGGGACTCCGAACAACCTTCGGTACATCAAAATGCATAAACTCATAATATAACTGTCATCGTAACCTTAAGCGTGCGGACCCTACGGGTTCGAGAACAATGTAGACATGACCGAAACATGTCTCCGGTCAATAACCAACAGCAGGACCTGGATGCCCATATTGGCTCCTACATATTCTACGAAGAACTTTATCGGTCAGACCGCATAACAACATACGTTGTTCCCTTTGTCATCGGTATGTTACTTGTCCGAGATTCGATCGTCGATATTCCAAATACCTAGTTCAATCTCGTTACTGGCAAGTCTCTTTACTCGTTCTGTAATACATCATCCCGCAACTAACTCATTAGTTGCAATGCTTGCAAGGCTTAAGTGATGTGCATTACCGAGAGGGCCCAGAGATACCTCTCCGACAATCGGAGTGACAAATCCTAATCTCGAAATACGCCAACCCAACATTTACCTTTGGAGACACCTGTAGAGCTCCTTTATAATCACCCAGTTATGTTGTGACGTTTGGTAGCACACAAAGTGTTCCTCCGGCAAACGGGAGTTGCATAATCTCATAGTTATAGGAACATGTATAAGTCATGAAGAAAGCAATAGCAACATACTAAACGATCGGGTGCTAAGCTAATGGAATGGGTCATGTCAATTAGATCATTCACTTAATGATGTGATCCCATTAATCAAATAACAACCACTTGTTCATGGTTAGGAAACATAACCATCTTTGATTAACGAGCTAGTCAAGTAGAGGCATACTAGTGACACTTTGTTTGTGTATGTATTCACACATGTATTATGTTTCCAGTTAATACAATTCTAGCATGAATAATAAACATTTATCATGATTATAAGGAAATAAATAATAACTTTATTATTGCCTCTAGGGCATATTTCCTTCAGTCTCCCACTTGCACTAGAGTCAATAATCTAGATTACACAGTAATGATTCTAACACCCATGGAGCCTTGGTGCTGATCATGTTTTGCTCGTGGAAGAGGCTTAGTCAACGGGTCTGCAATATTCAGATCCGTATGTATCTTGCAAATCTCTATGTCTCCCACCTGGACTAGATCCCGGATGGAATTGAAGCGTCTCTTGATGTGCTTGGTTCTCTTGTGAAATCTGGATTCCTTTGCCAAGGCAATTGCACCAGTATTGTCACAAAAGATTTTCATTGGACCCGATGCACTAGGTATGACACCTAGATCGGATATGAACTCCTTCATCCAGACTCCTTCATTTGCTGCTTCCGAAGCAGCTATGTATTCCGCCTCACATGTAGATCCCGCCACAACGCTTTGTTTAGAAATGCACCAACTTACAGCCCCACCGTTTAATGTAAACATGTATCCGGTTTGTGATTTAGAATCGTCCGGATCAGTGTCAAAGCTTGCATCAACGTAACCTTTTACGATGAGATCTTTGTCACCTCCATATACGAGAAACATATCCTTAGTCCTTTTCAGGTATTTCAGGATGTTCTTGACCGCTGTCCAGTGATCCACTCCTGGATTACTTTGGTACCTCCCTGCTAGACTTATAGCAAGGCACACATCAGGTCTGGTACACAGCATTGCATACATGATAGATCCTATGGCTGATGCATAGGGAACATCTTTCATATTCTCTCTATCTTCTGCAGTGGTCGGGCATTGAGTCTTACTCAACTTCACACCATGTAACACAGGCAAGAACCCTTTCTTTGCTTGATCCATTTTGAACTTCTTCAAAACTTTGTCAAGGTATGTGGTTTGTGAAAGTCCAATTAAGCGTCTTGATCTATCTCTATAGATCTTAATGCCTAATATGTAAGCAGCTTCACCAAGGTCTTTCATTGAAAAATTCTTATTCAAGTATCCCTTTATGCTATCCAGAAATTCTACATCATTTCCAATTAGTAATATGTCATCCACATATAATATCAGAAATGCTACATAGCTCCCACTCACTTTCTTGTAAATACAGGCTTCTCCAAAAGTCTGTATAAAACGAAATGCTTTGATCACACTATCAAAACATTTATTCCAACTCCGAGAGGCTTACACTAGTCCATAAATGGATAGCTGGAGCTTGCACACTTTGTTAGCTCCCTTTGGATCGACAAAACCTTCTGGTTGCATCATATACAACCCTTCTTCCAGAAATCCATTTAGGAATGTAGTTTTGACATCCATCTGCCAAATTTCATAATCATAAAATGCGGCAATTGCTAACATGATTCGGACAGACTTAAGCATCGCTACGGGTGAGAAGGTCTCATCGTAGTCAATCCCTTGAACTTGCCGAGAACCTTTTGCGACAAGTCGAGCTTTGTAGACAGTAATATTACCGTCGGCTTCAGTCTTCTTCTTGAAGATCCATTTATTCTCAATTGCTTGCCGATCATCGGGCAAGTCAACCAAAGTCCAGACTTTGTTCTCATACATGGATCCCATCTCAGATTTCATGGCTTCAAGCCATTTTGCAGAATCTGGGCTCACCATCGCTTCTTCATAGTTCGTAGGTTCATCATGATCTAGTAGCATGACTTCCAGAACAGGATTACCGTACCACTCTGGTGTGGATCTTACTCTGGTTGATCTACGAGGTTCAGTAGTATCTTGTTCTAAAGTTTCATGATCATTATCATTAGCTTCCTCACTAATCGGTGTAGGTATCGCAGAAACAGGTTTCTGTGATGTACTACTTTCCAATAAGGGAGCAGGTACAGTTACCTCATCAAGTTCTACTTTCCTCCCACTCACTTCTTTCGAGAGAAACTCCTTCTCTAGAAAGGATCCATTCTTAGCAACGAATGTCTTGCCTTCGGATCTGTGATAGAAGGTGTACCCAACAGTTTCCTTTGGGTATCCTATGAAGACACATTTCTCCGATTTGGGTTCGAGCTTATCAGGTTGAAGTTTTTTCACATAAGCATCGCAGCCCCAAACTTTAAGAAACGACAACTTTGGTTTCTTGCCAAACCATAGTTCATAAGGCGTCGTCTCAACGGATTTTGATGGTGCCCTATTTAACGTGAATGCGGCCGTCTCTAAAGCATAACCCCAAAATGATAGCGGTAAATCAGTAAGAGACATCATAGATCGCACCATATCCAGTAAAGCACGATTACGACGTCCGGACACACCATTACGCTGTGGTGTTCCGGGTGGTGAGAGTTGCGAAACTATTCCGCATTGTTTCAAATGTACACCAAACTCGTAACTCAAATATTCTCCTCCACGATCAGATCGTAGAAACTTTATTTTCTTGTTACGATGATTTTCAACTTCACTCTGAAATTCTTTGAACTTTTCAAATGTTTCAGACTTGTGTTTCATTAAGTAGATATACCCATATCTGCTTAAGTCATCCGTGAAGGTGAGAAAATAACGATATCCGCCACGAGCCTCAATATTCATCGGACCACATACATCTGTATGTATGATTTCCAACAAATCTGTTGCTCTCCCCATAGTACCGGAGAACGGTGTTTTAGTCATCTTGCCCAAGAGGCACGGTTCGCAAGTGCCAAGTGATTCATAATCAAGTAGTTCCAAAAGTCCATCAGTATGGAGTTTCTTCATGCGCTTTATACCGATATGACCTAAACGGCAGTGCCACAAATAAGTTGCACTATCATTATCAACTCTGCATCTTTTGGCTTCAACATTATGAATATGTGTGTTACTACTATCGAGATTCATCAAAAATAGACCACTCTTCAAAGGTGCATGACCATAAAAGATATTACTCATATAAATAGAACAACCATTATTCTCTGATTTAAATGGATAATCGTCTCGCATCAAACAAGATCCAGATATAATGTTCATGCTCAACGCTGGCACCAAATAACAATTATTTAGGTCTAATACTAATCCCGAAGGTAGATGTAGAGGTAGCATGCCGACCGCGATCACATCGACTTTGGAACCATTTCCCACGCGCATCGTCACCTCGTCCTTTGCCAGTGTTCGCTTAATCCGTAGTCCCTGTTTCGAGTTGCAAATATTAGCAACAGAACCAGTATCAAATACCCAGGTGCTACTGCGAGCTCTAGTAAGGTATACATCAATAACATGTATATCACATATACCTTTGTTCACCTTGCCATCCTTCTTATCCGCCAAATACTTGGGGCAGTTCCGCTTCCAGTGACCAGTCTGCTTGCAGTAGAAGCACTCAGTTTCAGGCTTAGGTCCAGACTTGGGTTTCTTCTCTTGAGTAGCAACTTGCTTGCCGTTCTTTTTGAAGTTCCCCTTCTTCTTCCCTTTGCCCTTTTTCTTGAAACTAGTGGTCTTGTTGACCATCAACACTTGATGCTCCTTCTTGATTTCTACCTCCGCGGCTTTCAGCATTGCGAAGAGCTCGGGAATAGTCTTATTCATCCCTTGCATATTATAGTTCATCACGAAGCTCTTGTAGCTTGGTGGCAGTGATTGGAGAATTCTGTCAATGACGCAATCATCTGGAAGATTAACTCCCAATTGAATCAAGTGATTATTATACCCAGACATTTTGAGTATATGCTCACTGACAGAACTGTTCTCCTCCATCTTGCAGCTATAGAACTTATTGGAGACTTCATATCTCTCAATCCGGGCATTTGCTTGAAATATTAACTTCAACTCCTGGAACATCTCATATGCTCCATGACATTCAAAACGTCGTTGAAGTCCCGATTCTAAGCCGTAAAGCATGGCACACTGAACTATCAAGTAGTCATCAGCTTTGCTCTGCCAGACGTTCATAACATCCGGTGTTGCTCAAGTTACGGACCCAGTCTGTGTAATTGCTACCATCATCTTTCAACTTTGCTTTCTCAAGGAACGCATTAAAATTCAACGGAACAACAGCACGGGCCATCTATCTACAATCAAACATACATAAGCAAGATACTATCAGGTACTAAGTTCATGATAAATATAAGTACAATTAGTCGAATTACTTAAAGAACTCCCACCTAGACAGACATCCCTCTAATCCTCTAAGTGATCACGTGATCCAAATCAACTAAACCATAACCGATCATCACGTGATATGGAGTAGTTTTCAATGGTGAACATCGTTATGTTGACCATATCTACTATATGATTCATGCTCGACCTTTCGGTCTCCGTGTTCCGAGGCCATATCTGCATATGCTAGGCTCGTCGAGTATAACCCGAGTATTCTGCGTGTGCAAAACTGGCTTGCACCCGTTGTAGATGGACGTAGAGCTTATCACACCCGATCATCACGTGGTGTCTGGGCACGATGAACTTTGGCAACGGTGCATACTCAGGGAGAACACTTCTTGATAATTTAGTGAGAGATCATCTTATAATGCTACCGTCACTCAAAGCAAGATAAGATGCATAAAAAGATAAACATCACATGCAATCAATATAAGTGATATGATATGGCCATCATCATCTTGTGCTTGTGATCTCCATCTCCGAAGCATCATCGTGATCACCATCGTCACTGGCGTGACACCTTGATCTCCATCGTAGCGTCGTTATCGTCTCGCCAAGCTTGTGCCTCCACGACTATCGCTACCGTTTAGTGATAAAGTAAAGCATTACATCGCGATTGCATTGCATACAATAAAGCGACAACCATATGGCTCCTGCCAGTTGCCGATAACTCGGTTACAAAACATGATCATCTCATACAATAAAAATCAGCATCATGTCTTGACCATATCACATCACAACATGCCCTGCAAAAACAAGTTAGACGTCCTCTACTTTGTTGTTGCAAGTTTTACGTGGCTGCTACGGGCTTAAGCAAGAACCAATCTTACCTACGCATCAAAACCACAACGATAGTTTGTCAAGTTGGTGCTCTTTTAACCTTCGCAAGGACCGGGCGTAGCCACACTCAGTTCAACTAAAGTTGGAGAAACTGTCACCCACAAGCCACCTCTGTGCAAAGCACGTCGGGAGAAGCAGTCTCGCGTAAGCGTACGTGTAATGTCGATCTGGGCCGCTTCATCCAACAATACCGCCGAACCAAAGTATGACATGCTGGTAAGCAGTATGACTTATATCGCCCACAACTCACTTGTGTTCTACTCGTGCATATAACATCAACATATAAAACCTAGGCTCGGATGCCACTGTTGGGTTTCGTAGTAATTTCAAAAAAAATCCTACACACACGCAAGATCATGTGATGCATAGCAACGAGAAGGGGGAGTGTGATCTACATACCTAGTAGATCGACAACGGAAGCGTTTGGTTGATGTAGTCGTACGTTTTCACGGCCCGACCGATCAAGCACCGAAACTACGGCACCTCCGAGTTTTAGCACACGTTCAGCTCGATGACGATCCTCGGACTCCGATCCAGCAAAGTGTCGGGGAAGAGTTCCGTCAGCACGACGGCGTGGTGACGATCTTGATGTACTACTGCAGCAGGGTTTCGCCTAAACTCCGCTACAATATTATCGAGGACTATGGTGGCTGGGGGCGCCGCACACGGCTAAGGAAAAGATCACGTGGATCAACTTGTGTGTCTCTAGGGTGCCTCTACCTCAGTATATAAAGGACCAAAGGGGGGAGGCCGGCCGACCACATAGGGCGCGCCAGGAGAGTCCTACTCCCTGTGGGAGTAGGATTCCCCCCCCCCCCAATCCTAGTTGGAATAGGACTCGCGGAGGGGCGAAAAGAGAGAGAGGGGTCGGCCCCCTCTCCTTGTCCAATTCGGACCAAGGGAGGGGAGGGGCGCGCGGCCCACTATGGGCTGCCTCTTCTCTTTTCCACCAAGGCCCATAAAGGCCCATCTAGCTCCCCGGGGGGTTCCGGTAACCTCCCGGTACTCCGGTAAAATCCCGATTTCACCCGGAACACTTCCGATATCCAAACATAGGCTTACAATATATCAATCTTTATGTCTCGACCATTTCGAGACTCCTCGTCATGTCCGTGATAACATCCAGGACTCCGAACAACCTTCGGTACATCAAAATGCATAAACTCATAATATAACTGTCATCGTAACCTTAAGCGTGCGGACCCTACGGGTTCGAGAACAATGTAGACCTGACCGAAACATGTCTCCGGTCAATAACCAACAGCGGGACCTGGATGCCCATATTGGCTCCTACATATTCTACGAAGAACTTTATCGGTCAGACCGCATAACAACATACGTTGTTCCCTTTGTCATCGGTATGTTACTTGTCCGAGATTCGATCGTCGGTATTCCAAATACCTAGTTCAATCTCGTTGCTGGCAAGTCTCTTTACTCGTTCTGTAATACATCATCCCGCAACTAACTCATTAGTTGCAATGCTTGCAAGGCTTAAGTGATGTGCATTATCGAGAGGGCCCAGAGATACCTCTTCGACAATCGGAGTGACAAATCCTAATCTCGAAATACGCCAACCCAACATTTACCTTTGGAGACACCTGTAGAGCTCCTTTATAATCACCCAGTTACGTTGTGACGTTTGGTAGCACACAAAGTGTTCCTCCGGCAAACGGGAGTTGCATAATCTCATAGTTATAGGAACATGTATAAGTCATGAAGAAAGCAATAGCAACATACTAAACGATCGGGTGCTAAGCTAATGGAATGGGTCATGTCAATCAGATCATTCACTTAATGATGTGATCCCGTTAATCAAATAACAACCACTTGTTCATGGTTAGGAAACATAACCATCTTTGATTAACGAGCTAGTCAAGTAGAGGCATACTAGTGACACTTTGTTTGTCTATGTATTCACACATGTATTATGTTTCCGGTTTATACAATTCTAGCATGAATAATAAACATTTATCATGATTATAAGGAAATAAATAATAATTTATTATTGCCTCTAGGGCATATTTCCTTCAGGAGGCGCTTACACAGAGACCAGCGGCGGCTTCTTCACCTCCTTGCGGAAGCAGTTGGCTTTCGCGGCCGCCTCTTCCCGCTTTGGTCGCGGCGGCCGCTCCCTTGAACTTCTTCGACCGGCCACCAAGCGTACTCGGCCCGGCCGGTGCTTCTTCGCACCGCCTTGAGTGTCCAAGCCGGCGAAGGAACTCGCGCTTGGCTGGCCGGCTTTTGGCTGGCGACGCGGGGCGACTTCTCCCTCGGCCTCGTCGTCAGGCCAGTCGGCGAAAGTGGCCGAAGGCCTGGAGCCGCCTGCCTCTCCTCCTCCTCCCTCGGCGTCGGCTTCCATGGCTGCCGCCCCCAAGTCGGGATCGTGGACATCGCTCTCCGCCCGATCGGGGACAAACTGATGAGCCGGCCCCGCGGTGCCGGCCGAGGGAGGGACGAGAGGATTCTGATTCAAAACAAAAACGGTCAGACTTGACAAGTCGAACTCGGCAGCAAAAGAAATAGAAGAAGAAGGAAGACGACTTACAAGAGGCGGGGGGTTGGCGTGCGAATACAGCTCCTTGCCGAACCGCCAGTCCACCGAGAGACCGCAGTTCGCAATGTAGTTCATCGTGTTCGCCACCTCCGTGTGAGGCATGTCCTTGGAGCACATCCGACTCGGGTCCCGATGACCGTTCATCTGACAGATCAGGTGAGGTCGGCCTTGGAGTGGGAGGACTCGGTGCGCCATGAAGGCGGCCAGCAAGTCGGCCCCGGTCAGGCCCTCCGACTGCGTCAGCACTCGGAGTCGCTCGACGGCGGCGGCACCAGCGGGAGACAGCGTCCTGGCTCGGTGTGACCAGCTGGGGAGCCTTCCAGCCGGCGCTCTGGCTTCGTAAGCCGGTAGGTTGACCCAGTCGCCTTCTGGGGCGACGTTCTTCACATAAAAATATGACCGCTGCCACATCTTCATCGACTTAATCAGTGCGATGGTGGGAAACGGATTGTTGGCCACTGATCTCCGCATCGCGATGAATGCACTGCACTGGACCGGCACGCCGGCAACGTGTGTGCCAAGCTTGGATTGGAAGAACTCCCCCCAGAGCTCGATGGTGGGGAGAACGCCGAGGAAGCCTTTGCACAGGGTGGCGAAGGCAGCCAGTAGCACCACCGTGTTCGGAGTAAGGTGGTGCGGCTGGAGCCCGTGGAACTCCAAGAAGGAGCGGAAGAAGCTGCTCGCCAGCAGTCCCAGGCCGCGCATGAGGTGCAAGCGGAATATGACCCGCTCGCCCTCCTCTGGCGCCGGCGATATCTCTCCCTCCGGCGCGAGGCGGACCCGCACTAAGTCCCTGCCAGGCAGCCGCCGTGTCTGGCGGAGGATCTCAATGTCGTCGTCGTCAACCTCGGAGCCATCCCACACTCTGGAGCGAACAGCAGGAGGCGCGGTGGCGGAGGAGGAGCTCATCGTTGCGGGCACGGCGTGGTTCGGAGCAGCAGCGGCAAGAAGAAGAAGAAGCAAGAAGGAGCGAAAGGAAGTGGGGAGAATGGGCGCGCGCACTTCGCCGCCCCCTCCCCCCGCCTACTTGTAGGCTCGCGGGCTGAGAAGTCGAGGGGGCGGACGTGGGATTAACTGCGCCCGGGACCCACAACCCCCACGATTTACCACACAAAGTTACCACGCGCAATAACCGTGCGGGAACCCCAACCGTCCGCGCGGCCGCAACGGATCCGTTCGCATGCCGAGGCGCGGTAGTGGCGGGCCCCGCCTATAGGCCTGTCCTGTCGCGCGCATGGGCGATCAGACTAGCTCCGCCACGTGGCGCCTCGCGACAGGTCAACCGCGGGTGGCGGCCCGGAAGCTTGTCAGGCACGCCACCTGAACTCCGTCATAGCGTTCAAACTTTTTTAGGGGCGGGTCGGCCTTGAGCAAGTCCGACTCCGACTAGTCGGCTTGACAGAAGACGGCTAGCGAAGCCCAGATCCGACCGCCGGAAAGAAGAAACTATTGAGGCTCCATGACATGTCACCCTCGGAGCCTCACCAGCTCCGGGGACTACTGTCGGAGTAATGGGCCATGGGTAGGAAACCCAGGCCCAGAACCTTTCAAGACATCGGGGCAGACTGCGCCACTCGAGGCCCCAGGACGAAGAGCCGCCTTCTGAGAGTCGGCGGCGAGGCGGCCGGCTGCTCACTCGCGGTCGAGTCCCAGGGACGACTTCAGGATAAGCCGACTCCTGACCGGCGACTTCCAGAGAAGCCAGTCTTGGGGAGTCGGCCCGCGACGCCAACAACCCCCATGCCCTCATAAAGAGGGACAGGACGGGGAGTGGCCACAGTGAGGACCACTCCCACCCCTTTTTCCAAGGGCAGGCGTGGCTACAGTACGCCGTACCCACGAAGATTTCCGCGCGGCGCGACACTGTTGCTATGTCGGCCCTGACATCAGCCCCAGGGGGCGGAGCCCTGTGCCCATGACGGCCTGCTGGTACGACCCAAGGATGATGGGTCCCACCAGTCGGTGGGCGTACGAAAGACGGCGAAAGCACCACCAGTCGGTGCGGATGGGAGTCGGCCACCAGAAGTCGGTCTGCCCCTCCCACGGGCCCCACGCGCCATTAATCAGACACGACAAGTAGTGGCCACGGTGATTGCCCGCCAGACGGCGGGGCTGTCGCCACGACCTCATGCCCGAGCCTGCGTCATCAGAGGCACGGCTACAGTAATCTGTAGCCGGCAAAGACCTGCCCGCGGCGGACGCGGCCTGTCGGCCCCACACCAAGCCAGTCGGTGGGCCCCAGGAGTCGGCGGATAAGACGGTGGCCAGAGGGACTGACGGTTGGGCCTGCGCCCAGCCGGATTACCATTGTACCCCTGGGGGTAGGCCTATATAAACCCCCCAGGGCATCCATGCAAAGGGTTAGAATCCATTAGCACTAGACCAGATCATATAGGAAGGAGAGAGCTAGCCTTGCCTTCTCCTACCTCTAGGAAACAGCTCAAGGAGCAACTGTGTAAACACTTTACCATAATGATCATGCGGAGACCCTGTAGAGCAGCAGTAGGGGTATTATCTCCCAGGAGAGCCCTGAAGCTGGGTAAGATTCGCCGGCGTGCATGTCTTCGCCTTATCCCGTTTCCAGGCACCGGCAACGTTCTACTCGCCCCCACCATGATAAGCCATCCTTTGGCATATGTCGCACCCTACCCCCGACAAAAGATCATGTTCTTTTCGTGCTTATCCATTTAAATGGAGTGTCATGCCCTCTTTTCAAGTTCTTCCCATTCTGTCAAGTTTTGGCTCCTTTCTCAACCGGAGTGCCATCTGAAATCGTTCTTACACTTTGTGCCATTCTTTCAATAGTTCCGGAGGCAGTGTGTTGTTGATTTCATCAAGTATCCTCTCATCTTGTCAAGTTCTTGTTAATTCTTTCCATTTGCAGTCGGAGTGCTGTCCAAATTATATCATTCTTTTCCCTTCTGTCACAGCCCTAGAGCTTGCTTGTAACTAGTGGCATTGCATCCATGCATCATGTCTAAATTTCTTTAAATTTGAATTGGGGAATTGGAGAGCCTCAGAAATCATTTAAAAAAAAAGATGATCAACATTAAAAATTGCTTCAAATGTTTCCAAGGAAATGTTCCTTTTCAGCTTTGAAAAATATTGGCAAGAATAAAATGCAAACCAATATTTTTGGAGTGACTGAAACATTTATTTTGGGCCTTTGAATTAATTCAATAACTATTTGCATTGGATATATATTTGATATATAAATAATATATGTCCAATAATACTGGAACATTTTATGTGGTTTGGTATATTTTAGTTCTAGCCACATAACTATTTTCAGGATTTTATAAAATAGTTTAGTATTTTACTAAACTAAAACAACATAGAACAAAATATAAAAAAAACAACAGAAATAGGAAAAGCAGAGAGGAGAGAAACCCTACCTGGCGCTCACCTCTCAGCCCACCTGGCCCAATTCCAGTGGCTCAGCCCACCGAACCGCCACCGTCTCCCACCTCGCGCCAGAAGGACGCGAGGCGTGTGGCCACCGCACGCCGGCACGCGCCGAGCCACCTCCTGCTTGCCGCTCTCCTTCCCCGACGCTATGGACGCCTCCCCCGAGCGCCACGCACCCCCCCTGACCCCTCTCTCCCTCGCCCGTAGCCTCTCCCCTTCCCTGGCTCTCTCCCGAGCGGAGCCCGTCGCCACCGACGCCGTTCGCCGCGGCCACAACCACCGCCTCGCCTTCCCGACGCCTCCCAAAGCTCCGCCACCTCGCTCCCTACCTCCTCACCGAGCCACACGACCGGAAGGGCCCCGAAGCGCCGCCCCGATGCTTTTCTCCTCCTCGGCCGCCGGAGATCCGCCTCGCCGCCCCGCTCGCTCCGATGCATCCTCGAGCTCGCCGTTCACCTCGTCGCAACTGCCGTGAGCTCCTGCTCCTGCTCCCCCTCTCCGCTCCCTCTCTCTCACGCCGTAGCTGCCGCACCACATCCAACCGCACGCGCCGCCGCCCGCACTCGTCGCCGGTGATGCTCCGGTGACCATTTGGTCCCGGGCATGCGCCCAACGCGCTCCCCGCATCGCGTAGAGCCTCCGTGGCACCTCGCCGCGCTCGTTTGCGCACCGCAGCCCCATCCCCACTTGCACCCGAGCTTCGGCCGCCGCCGAGCTCGTCGCCGGCACCACTCCAGTCACTCCCCGGCCGCGCCACCACCACAGTTGGATGCGGACGAGCGTCCGCATCCCGAAGCTGTGCTCCGCACGCCAAACCGAGCCCTGTGGGCAAAACCCGAGGCTCGCCACCGCGGCTGGCCTCGCGGCGTCAAGCCGCCGGTGGGTTTGACCCACTTTGACCACGGCGGGACCCCCCCTGTGTCCATGACAGGTGGGGCCGGCCTGTTAATTAGGTTAGGATTAGTGTTAACTAAAAATTAGTTAGACTAATTACACTGACACGCGGGACCCACTGTCAGGTTTGACCGGACAGTGACCTGTTGACCTGCTGACGTCACTATGAGGTCATGCTGACGCAATAATTCCTTTCTGGAATTTAAATAAATCTTAAATGATTTATTATTTTCAGAAAATGTTTAAAACTTCTAAAAATCTTATAAATTCAACCGTAGCTCAGAATGAAATAATTTATATATGAAAAATGATCAGAAAAATATGAAGAATCTGTTTATGCCATGATCATGCATATTTGAACAAGTTAACCTCACTGAATAGGATGAATCATGATTAGGGTAATTTGTGAAAGAACATTTGGAGTTGGAGTTTAGCCTTGTTTGAATTCCACTTCAATTAATTTGGCTTACAGCTGCATTAGCTCAAAACACCAGCATATTGCCATGTCATTATCATGCATCATATTGTTGCATCGCATTGATTGTGTTATTTCTTGTTTGCCGGTAATTGTCCCCTCTCAGTAGACGATGTTCCGACGATTGTTCGATGACACCGATGAAGAACTATATTATCTTCAGAAGTGCCAGGCAAGCAAAACCCCCTTGTGCATTCCGATACAATCCTACTCTCTCGCCCTGCTCTCTTTTACTGCATTAGAACAACAACGAGTCATTTGTTACTTGCTGCGGTAGCTGAACCCCTTTATCCTCTGCATGACCTGTCATTGCCACAGTAAATAGATGAAACCCACTAGTATGAGTAGGAGTTGTTTGAGCCATGTTGTGCCTACTCATTCATGTTTGTTTGTCATGCCTGCTATTGCTTAGAGTTGAGTCAGGTCTGATTCATCGGGGATGAATCAGAGGTGTGTGAACATGTCCTACTATGTGTGAGCTAAGTGGTGAACACGATTTGGTAAAGGTATCGGTGAGAGGCCATGTAGGAGTACATGGTGGGTTGTCTCATTGAAGCCGTCCTTAGGAACTGAGTTCTGTGTTTGTGATCCATGATTCAGCTACTACCATGCATTGGGCCCTAAAATATGACCCCGCTCGACTTCTTATTCACCCTTGTCCTCTGTCCAGGAGTTGCAAGTAGTTTCTGGTGTTTGTAGTATGCTGGAGGCCATGGACAGCGCTGACCGTAGGGGTGGGCTGTGATGCGGTAGGCACGTGGCCGGGTATACCGGGCGCCCGTTTGGTGTCACGGAACCCTGTTCACATCGTTTGGGGCTGTGAGCGAAACTCCGGCTGGATCTCCTCATGGATGGAACCCGAATAGGCGATAAACCTGGACTAGAGACTTGAGTGATTAGGTAGGTCGTGGTCTACACCCACGTCGGCTTTCGCTTGAAGTCTGCCGAGCACATGTCGTGTGCAGACGCTAAGTGGTGGAAACATGTATGAAGAAGTACACCCCTGCAGGGTTAACATCATCTATTCGAATAGCCGTGTCCGCGGTAAAGGACTTCTGGGTTGCTTATATCAGTTCATAGACAAGTGAAAGTGGATACTCTAAAATGCGCAAGATAAGCGTGAGTGCTATGGATGGCGTTCTCGTAGGGCGACGGGAGCGGTTCCATAGTGGTGTATTGGTTGGTGAATATGTGGACTCGTGTGCGCCTCCTCAAAAGAGTTGCTTGCAGTCGTAGTTCAGGATAGCCACCGAGTCAAAGCTGGCTTGCTGCAGTTAAACCCCCACCATCCCTTTGTTGATAATGATGCATATGTAATTAGTTCTGATGTAAGTCTTGTTGGGTACATTTGTACTCACGTTTGCCTATTTTATGTTTTTGCAGAGAGACTTCAGTCTCACTAGTAGTTCCACGTGGACTTCGACGTTTAGCTTGTTACCTCAGCTACGATCTTGTGCCTCGGCAGGTTTTGGTAGATAGTCAGGCTTCTCAGCCTTTTTCATTTATAGATGTCTGTACTTAGACATGATAGCTTCCGCTTGTGTTTTGACTTGTATGCTCTGAATGTTGGGTCGTAGGACCCATGTGTGTAATATCTCGCTCCTCGGAGCCTATCGAATAAATACTTGAGTTGTAGAGTCATGTTGTGATGCCATGTTGTATTTGCACATATCGAGCATATTGTGTGTATGTTATTGAAATGCTTGGTATGTGTGGGATCTGACTATCTAGTTGTTTATTCTTAGTAGCCTCTCTTACCGGGAAATGTCTCCTAGTGTTTCCCCTGAGCCATGGTAGCTTGCTACTGCTCCGGAACACTTAGGCTGGCTGGCATGTGTCCTTCTTCATTCCTGTGTCTGTCCCTTCGGAGAAATGTCACGCGATGAATACCAGAGTCCTGTTAGCCCGCTACAGCCCGGTTCACCGGAGTCCTGTTAGCCCAGTGCTACAGCCTGGATTCACTCGCTGATGACCGACACGTTCGATGCTGGGTCATGGATGCCTGTCCCTGTAAGTCTGTGCCACTTTAGGTTTACGACTAGCCATGTCAGCCCGGGCTCCTTATCATATGGATGCTAGCGACACTATCATATACGTGTGCCAAAAGGCGCAAACGGTACCGGGCAAAGGTAAGGCGACACCCGTGGGAATACCGTGCGTGAGGCCGCAAAGTGATATGAGGTGTTACATGCTAGATCGATGTGGCATTGAGTCGGGGTCCTGACACCTTCTCTATCTTGTTTCAACCGGGGTGTTATGTCTATCATTCCTCTTCTAACAGGACTCTCATCCAAGTGCTTTCATTTTGCCAAGTTCATATTCTTTGCCTTCCATTTCCAACCAGAGTGTTGTCGTAATTGATCTTTATCGTTCCTTGTACATCTCGTTTCAACCGGAGTGCTTGCATGTACTTCTTTTCCATTGCAATCCTTGTCTTTTCTCTTTCAACCTCCAAGGTTCTCGTAATGTGCCTTGTTCCTCTTTTACAACGGAGTGTTTTCAACTTTGTTCATCTCCGTTGTATTCTTTTCTTGAAGTTGTTCAACCTCTCAAGGTTCTTTGGTTTCACTCGTTTGTCAAAGAAGCAACTTAGTTTTACCTCTCCTCTTCCTCTTCTGTTTTCCCTCCGGTGCCATTCTAGATCTCGGGACGAGATCCTCTCGTAGTGGTGGAGTGTTGTAACGCCCCAAGACTGTTGCGCCAAGTGTCTTCCAGTTATTCGCCGTCATTGCCATGTCATTTGTCTGCGTGTTGCATTTCATCATGTCATCATGTGCATTGGATCATCTTGTTTTCAAAACTTGCATCTGTCCGGGTCTCCCAGTTCCTTCCGTTATCCGTTCTGAGCCCAGACACACTTGCACGCGCTCGCGGCATATCCGAAATAGTATTTTATAAGTGGCCAGAAAATGTTCTCGGAATGGGATGAAAGTTGGCGTGCGGTGTTGTTTCATTGTCAGTAAGCCGCCTGCCAAGTTTCATCGCATTCGGAGTTCGTTTGATGCCCCAACGGATAACATAGCGACAATATAATCGGTCTATCGTCGGACGTTTTCAGTCTCCGGGAACAGTCATCGGGCCTCTCTCTTTTCTCTTCTCTCAGCCTGAGGCCTTCTGCACAGCCCACTACCACTCACCGTCAGGCCCTACCTAAACTCTCATGTCAGCCCGTGACCCTCCTTGCGCATGTCCGAAAGCTGTCCCGGACCCGACCCGGGTAGTTGTCACTGTTGGATCCGGATCATCCCCAAACGTCTACAAAACATCTCTGTTTTATTTTTTTGATCTTCCTAGCCTATTTATCTGGGACCGTGCGATTAAGATCGGATGGACCTTTTACCCCTAAACCTAATTGGCTTGCTATATATACAGGGCAAACCCTAAAATCTAGGGACATTGTCCCATCCACCAAATCCCTCCTCATTTCGCCGCCGCCACCCACTCAAAATCTATTGGGATCCATCCCCCAATCCCTTTGTCCCACCGATCCACCAGTCAGCGCGCCTCTCCTGTCCCTCGCTCTCCATCACCGCAGGCCACCCAGTGCCCGAGCGCCACCTGCTCTGCTCTGCTCCCGCACCCGAGTCCTCGACCTCGCTCGTCGGTGGCCAGCCCGACCAGCATCCGGCCACCTACAGGTCGACCCTGTCGCCCCTCTCCTTCCCTTCCTTGCCTCGTTTCTCCCTCACCCTGCTGCCGTGGCTACTTCGTAGATCCCAGCCATGGCCATCGGCTTGCCTCCGCCCGGAGCAGTCCGTCCCCGCGACGCTCCTGCTCGCCAAGTCCCTCTGCCGGAGCCCCGCGCATCGCCCTGCTTCCATCTCCTCGACGTCGGCTGCATCGAGCAGCAGCAGCTACCAGCGCCACCGGGCCTCTGCCTCCCCTACCGCCTGGACAAGTCCGGCCTCCCACAGCCCCTTTCTTCCCTGACCGCGGCCACGCCGCCGATCGCCAGCAAACCCAGCAGGGAGCCGCCGCCGTGGAGGTTCACTGGCGCTCGAGGATGCAAGCCGCCGCCGTTTGCCTTGTCGCCTGCCCCTTGTTCGGATCTGGTTGGCCTCTCTACGCCTTGCTGCCTCCTCTGCATCGGTCGCTGCTTCTCCTGCTTCTAGGTGCGAGCCCGCGTGGACGAGGACGACCAGCGACCAGCGCCCGCGTTGACTTCCCGGTCGCTAGCCGCCAGCCCGCTAGCGCCTCCCCAAGGCCCAGCGCCAGGCCTCCTCTATATTTTTTTGAACGGGCCAAGCCCATGGTAAGCCAGATCCAGCGCCCCGCCTTGCACTAATGGGCCAACCAGTTTTGGCCCAGATCATTTTTTTCCTGCCTGCGATTTTAGCCTTTATTCCAGAGACGACTGTTTTATAGAAACCCCCCCTGTTGTTCATGCATATTTTATCTCTCAAACGGTGCATCATATTAAAACAAGTTATATATGAAAAATGCTTAGAATTATGTGTAGATTAATAATATGCCACTTTCATCTATGTTTAAAATGCTTAAAATGTTGTTTGTTTAAATTTTTCCCTTGCCATGCTAAAATGCTTTTCATAACTAAATAACCGTAACTCGGAATTTAATAAATTTTATATGTAAATGGGGTAGAAAAATGCCTAGTTTAACATGGTGGCTTTACTTTGCATGTTTAATAACTCTAAAATATGGTTTAGGGCAGAAAAGTATCAAATCCATAAGTATGCTTATGAGGATTTTTCGAACTTGTTGCTTGTTGTTCCGGCCTCATTTAAACTTGCCTAGATAGGTAGTTTTACTTTGCTTCACCTCTTGCCATGCTAACCAACATTTAATATTGTTGAGTACATAAACGAGAGAGAACTAAATAAGTCACGTGGTGTTTCGTCACTATGCAACGGAGTTGTATATTGAGATCCACTTAATTTGTAGGATTATTTGTGCACTTTGCCATGCCATGCTTCATTAAACCGGACATGCATCATACTTGGATGTGCATCATGCCATGTTTATGTGGTGGTTGTTTACTATGTTGTTTGCTTCTTTCCGGTGTTGCCTCTTCGGGTTAGTTTCGATAACGTCGCGTTTGTGAGGATCCGTTCGACTTCATTCGTTTGTCTTCTTCATGGACTCGTTCTTCTTCCTTGCGGGATTTCAGGCAAGATGACCATACCCTCGAAATCACTTCTATCTTTGCTTGCTAGTTGCTTGCTCTTTTGCTATGCCTATGCTGCGATACCTACCACATGCTTTATCATGCCTCCCATATTGCCATGTCAAACCTCTAACCCACCTTATCCTAGCAAACCATTGTTTGGCTATGTTACCGCTTTGCTCAACCCCTCTTATATTGTGGTTAGTTGCAGGTGAAGATGGAGTTTGTTCCATGTGGGAACATGATTATTGTTGGGATATCACAATATCTCTTATTTAATCAATGCATCTATATACTTGGTAAAGGGTGGAAGGCTTGGCCTTATGCCTGGTGTTTTGTTCCACTCTTGCCGCCCTAGTTTCCGTCATACCGGTGTTATGTTCCTTGATTTTGCGTTCCTTACGCGGTTGGGTTATAATGGGAACCCCTTGACAGTTCGCCTTGAATAAAACTCCTCCAGCAAGGCCCAACCTTGGTTTTACATTTGCACTAACAACCTAGCCTTTTTCCCTTGGGTTTCCGGAGCCCGAGGGTCATCTTTATTTTAACCCCCCCTCCCCCGGGGGCCAGTGCTCCTCTAAGTGTTGGTCCAAACTAGAGTCCTTTGCAGCGCCCCCTCGGGAAAACTCGAGGTTTGGTTTTAGCTGTACGGAGCGCTCATCCGGTGTGCCCTGAGAACGAGATATGTGCAGCTCCTATCGGGATTTGTCGGCCCATCCGGGTGGCTTTGCTGGTCTTATTTTACCATTGTCGAAATGTCTTGTAACCAGGATTCCGAGCCTGATTGGGTCTTCCTGGGAGAAGGAATATCCTTCGTTAACCGTGAGAGCTTGTGATGGGCTAAGTTGGGACACCCCTGCAGGGATTTGAACTTTCGAAAGTCGTGCCCGCGGTTATGGGCAGATGGGAATTTGTTAATGTCCGGTTGTAGAGAACTTGACACTTAACTTAATTAAAATGCATCAACCGCGTGTGTAGCCGTGATGGTCTCTTCTCGGCGGAGTCCGGGAGGTGAACACGGTGTTGGAGTTATGCTTGAACGTAAGTAGTTTCAGGATCACTTCTTGATCACTTCTAGTTCACGACCATGCTTTGCTTCTCTTCTCGCTCTCTTTTGCGTATGTTAGCCACCATATATGCTAGTGCTTGCTGTAGCTCCACCTCACTACCTTTTCCCTTCCCATAAGCTTAAATAGTCTTGATCTCGCGGGTGTGAGATTGTTGAGTCCCTGTGACTCACAAATTACTTCAAAAACCAGTTTGCAGGTGCCGATGATATCGTGCAGATGGCGCAACCGAGCTCAAGGAGGAGCTCGATGAAGATCGCATTCTTTGTGTTGTTTCGTTTCCAGTTGATCAGTAGTGGAGCCCAGTCGGGGCGATTGGGGATCTGTTACATTAGGGGTTGTCTTTCTTTTTGGTTCCGTAGTCGGACCTTGGTTGTATTCTGGTTGTTGTAATGCTATTTATGTATTGTGTGAAGTGGCGATTGTAAGCCAACTCTGTACCTCTTTCTTATTCAGTACATGGGATGTGTAAAGATTACCCATCTTGCAACATTGCCTACAATGTGGTTATGCCTTTAAGTCGTGCTCCGACACGTGAGAGATATAGCCGCATCGTGGGTGTTACAATGTGCCCGAGGGACATGATTGAACATCCACACAATCCACTGCCAAATATACAAAGCATACCTTATAACTTTTGGTAAATTGCCAGTTTGCAACTTTGCATTATGACATTGTCAGTCTCGCATCTCTTTTTGCGCGCGGAGGGGGGTGGGCATTTCTCACTGGCATAGATGAATTTTACAAAGCTACATATCACACTAGAAAGAAACCATTCAATTGCAAAGAAAACTTGTCAGCTTTCAAGAAAAGTGAGTAGCGTAAAGAAATGATTACTTCTACTTGTAATTGTCGAGCAGCTGGTATGTGTCAAACCTTACCTCCCTATTTAAAACCCCCTCCGTTCTGAAATGGATATTTTGGAATGAAAGGTATTTCAGAATGAAAGGGGGTAACAAATATAATTACTACCTGCATGTGGTAATTAACCCATACATCATTATCTAACATGTGGTAATTAATCCATACATCATTATCCAATAATATACAATCACCTTTTGCTACCTCAAATGTCTTCCATTGGAGCTGTAAGGAACAGAAAGAAACTAACAAAGCTCCAGGCAATATTAACCTACATCATAAACAAATGTTTGCATCTGGATTGTCTATCATACATGTATGAGCAACATTGTATTGTGCACTCTTAGATGTTAGTGGGTAAATCCTCGTAGCGAGGCGGCCGGCTGCGAGTAGCGCCGGCGACTCGTTCGATTGTGGGTGATCGAACGCTCCTCCCTTTGCCCATGTTTCATGAAACCGCTCCGGCACGTGTCACACGGTTGGTGGGTCCCAGCGACCACTTTTTGTTGATTCCTCCTCTCCTTTATCTCTATTCTTGGTCTTACATTTTCTTTTTCTTTTTTTGCGGGGTTGGTCTTACATTTTCATCTCTTCCCTTTCTTTCATCTCTCATTTATCTGAGAACGCCATGAACGCCCTTCCGTCTGAACGCGTACCTTTTACTCCCCCCTCTTACCCCTCTCTCCATATCTGCGACCATGGCCGCAGTGAGTTGTAACGACGGTGCGATGAGCTGGAAAAGGAAAACATACCATAGGATGCTGCAACGGCGACCACAACTTGCTGGACCAAACCCCGGCGAGTAGCGATGGTTGCCGCGGCGAGCTGAAACCACAGTCACAGTTTACAAGTTTTTTTTAGATTGAAATAGAAAGTGAGTTGATCCTATGGTTCCCACACATCGGACGCACCACGTTGTCTAGGAGCACGGTAGCATGCCATGGGTGGTATCACAGGTTAGAGCGACTCTAGTAGACCCCGCAAAAACTTGACCTGTAAAACGCGTTTGCAGTTTTACGAAGATCGCGTTAGCGGGTCGAAAACTAGCGTGGCCGAACAGATACTGTAAAACAAACTGTAAAACTGAAATAAAGAGATCCTTCTTACAGTCCGGCCGTTGCCGCTCCTTCCTCCAGCCGGCCGTGCCCAACCCCGTCGGCCGCGCCCCGTCGCCCGCAGGCCATGCCCCACCGCCCATCGGCCGCGCCCCATCGCTCATCGGTCGCGCCCCATCCCTGCTGGTCGCGCCCCATCACCGCGCCGGTCGCGCCCAGCCTCGCCGGCCATGCCCCGTCGCCTCCGTCGTTTGCGCCCAGCCTTGCCGGCCACGCCCCGTCGCCTTCGTCGTCCGCGCCTTGCTCTATTGCCATGCGAGCCGTGCCCCTTTGCCTACCGCGTCGGGAGGATTCCGGCGGCCAGGCTGAGATCATGGGAGGCCACGACGATGTCGAGCTCGTCCAATTCGAACCGACGGCGATCAATTGCGGCGCCTAGCGGCCTTTTTTGATGTGCGGTGATGAATTCCGGCGAGTTTAGGGCGGATTCCGGCAAACTCCGCGACGGCGTGTTTGATCCGACGAGGCTTGACCGGTATACGGGGCCCCTAAATTCGGCCTTCGAACCTCCAAAGATAAGGGTTTTGGATGTGCATTTGCGGTGGCCCTTAAAAAATTTACGGATTGGACCACTTTTACGGTTTTTGTTCTGAATATTTTATTTGCCTAAAACTGTAAAACGCAAAAAATTTACGGGTTTGACTTATGCATGGTTACTAGAGATGCTCTTATTTTCCCCACCGCACCCATCTCCAAGCACGAGCTCTCCCCAACCCCGACCGCTGCATCTCCTAGCACTAGCAGGCCCCATCGCCGTCGCCGCCGCCGGCGCCGCCGCTGGTCCTCGCCGAGGAGAAGGCGTCAGGTCGATCTCCGCGAGGACTCCCTCTCTCGGTAAGTCCAATCTGCAGAAGATAGCGGAACCGGAATCATACCTACCTTTTCTGCTCGTGTGCTTTTCCTGCCTGAACCGGACGGGCGAACCCTATCTATGACCCCCGCGTTAGGTTTCGTAAAATAATTTCCTCCAGCTTTCTTGAATCCCAGTAAGCGCCGTACGGGGAATGTTGTTTGGTTGTCTCGAATGGACTGGTTCAGTTAGGGGATTTGGGATTTCCTTGGTGCTCTTGGATCGGTGAAACAGCCAATGGTCCAGGTCCTTTGTTGGTCTTGGATTTGGCGAATAGGCATTATCCTGTGTCCCGTCTCCTGTTGGACTGGATGTGCGGGAGCAGAATTGGCATTTAAATCAGATAGAAATTGTGTTGAGGTATGCTGGTTTTTTCTAGAATGTGCCTCCCAATCATGTTAAATCTCCTTAACCACAGTGGATTTCCGGCTTCGTTGATTCCAAATATGAGAGTAGATTAGATATGTGGAAGAACGCTTCCTGAGGGATCACCCAGGTGGATCCGTGTGCAAAATGACATGATTTAAGGCTTAATATCATTTCTTGAGTGATTGACTGTTATAGTAATCTTGACAAAAACAAGTGTGTAAAAATAATAGTCTAATTAGAGAATTACACAGAATATCTGACCATATTACTGTGATAAAATTTGGTTCAATCATACAGAGGATTGTAGAAATCACTTTGGGATGACAATGCAGGGAGAAACATTATGACTGAACTCGCGCTTTCTCAGAGAACACGAGCATCCTTTTGACTTACACTGCATAGCGATAGGAAATAGTATGGTAATTTCCTTATGTGATTTAGTTGCATTTTTGGCACCAGCCTGTCAATAGCAGCAATCAAGTTAGTCCGCAACTTTTTTGCTTGGCAGTTCTCCTCAACTTAATAGATATCGAGAGTAGAATAGATTTACTGCGACTGTGCTGTATTCATGCTGTTTGTGTTATTATTTCAGCATCTTAAGTATTCCCTTCTATTTTATATTGGTACATCACACTTGCAGTAACCATTTGGTCTAAAGGTGCTATTATTCTTATGGTTCATTTGAGACAACATTTGACCATTAAAATACAAAGGTAGATTTATTTCTCAAAATAAGAACATCTGCCTGCCTAAATGCTGCTTGTGGATTTAAGTTCTTGCACTTGTTTTATGCTCCTTGTTGAATAGAACTTCTTCAATTCTGCATTGCATGCCATTATAAATGTCAAGTACTTGGCATCCATTTCATGTGTTTTTCTTGTTTTCCTGACAGCACGAATGTGCATTCTTCTTCTGATGCTATTTTTTCTGCAACATTCCTCTGGAGCAGTTCTCCCTTGAATCTGGATCAGCAGCTTGAACTAGAGTGAGCTGAAGCTGAAAGAAGCCAGCTTAGTCCAATCGACCCAAGAAGAGCTCGGTTTCCTTGTTGCATAGTGTGGACTCCCATACCCTTCATCACATGGCTGATGCCATTTATCGGTCACATTGGCATTTGCAGAGAAGATGGTGTAATCTTGGACTTTGCCGGTCCAAATTTCGTGTCAGTTGACAACTTTGCCTTTGGAGCTGTTACACGCTATATCCAATTAAATGGTGATGAGGTCTGTACTTTGTGGTTTATATACTAATATTTACGCAGCATTCAAATCTCAAATCATACTATTACTCACAAGCCGTTAATCTCTTGTCACACGCAGTGCTATAAACTTCTCGACACCGGCGCAGAGACGACATGGGATGGTGCTCTGAGGAAAGGCGTGCAGGAGTTTCAGAACAGGAACTACAACCTGTTCACCTGCAACTGTCACTCCTTCGTCGCCAACAACCTGAACCGGCTCTTCTACGCCGGCCACGACAAGTGGAACGTGGTGAGCCTGGCCGCGGTGATGTTCCTACGGGGCCGCTGGGTGAGCGCGGGGGCCGCGGTGAAGACCCTGGCGCCATTCGTTGTGGTGCTTGCCCTTGGGGTTCTCCTCGGCGGCACGGCGTTCTTGCTCGGCCTCCTCGCCTTCGCCGCCGTCATGACCGGGTGGTTCCTCGTGGGCACCTACTGCATCAAGGGCCTTGTGGAGCTGTAGCTGCAGCACACCGGGCTTGAGTTTGGATTGGGGACTTGGGGGGTCTCCTTGTGATTCCTTGTGCCTTCTTGTAACCTTGTCTTTAACTTGTGCATCTTCTCATAACCTTGTACATCTAACAGTAATCGTGCTGCAATTAATGTTGATTCCAAGATTAATTGCAATTAATGTAATTGATGTTGTTTCCAAATCAGGATTAATGTAATTAATGTTGTTTCCAGATTGTCGGTGGTGTGAGGAACATATCAGGTGCGGTGTGTGCTTTTTTATAAGCAAGTACTCCCTCCGTCCCACAATGAGCGGGAATGGTCTTTTTGTCTCCTACTGTTCTTCAAGTCTGTAAAACGTCGTATGTTTATGCTCTCTCCGTTTTTATTTACTTCACATATTAGCTTTGATTGAAGTCAAACTTTACAAAGTTTGACCAAGTTTGTAGAAAACAATAGGAACATTTATAGTAACAAATTTATATGATGTGAAAGTAGTTACAATGATGAATTCAATGATATATATTTGGTGGTGTACATGTTAATATATTTTTCTAAAAACTTGTTAAAAGTATATAAAGTTTGACTTTAGACAAACTTAATATACGGAGTAAATAAAAATGAAGAAAGTACTAGATAGACGAGCGATAATGGTCTTTTTGTCTGTCTTAAAAACTACTCTCTCCGTCCCATAATATAAGAGACGGAGGGAGTAGTTACCAAATCTAGACGGCCTCAGCGCGTTAATTGGGACCTGATCATATCCAAATTTATTTTAGTTATATATATTTTCTAGGTCATCCTATATAGATAAATAGTTTTTTTGCTAATAGAATATAGATAAATAGTTGATCCTTACTATCTCTGACAACGTTGCGAGTTGCATGCAAAAGGCTCCTTCATATGTTTTGGTCGTTCTCGCTCCGGTCAGTTTGCCTTCAGCACCCCACGTGCAATCCATGCTTTATGGATTTTGGTGGTTCTCACTCCAGTCAGTTTGCCTTTTGCGGACAAATGTCAATCCATGGACGATGGTTTGACATAGGGGAAATGATTGTGCTGCCACGATGGTGGGATTTCTAGCCCAGCGCATGTAATTACTGGGATCATGAAAAGGTGACGGCGACAATACATGTTGACTTCAATGTGGTGCTTCTCGAGTACCCTATCTTGAGCTCCGGGGTGAAAACCCTAGGTAAGTCCTGAGTTGATTCTACATGGCAATGATGAGGTTTGTGCGTCATTACCTTGTTGAAGGCATTGTTCAGATATGCTCGGACTTGTTTTTCAGGGCGAAAATCTAGAATTTGGCCCGTGATGATTGAATCCAATAATGATGGGTTGTTTACTTTCTGAAGGTGTTACTGATGAAGAACCGGCGTTGATGTTGAGGAACCTTTGTGGTTGGTGCAGATATGATCTTTGTAGTAGTTTGGTGATTGTTGTTTTGATCGCTTTATTTTTCTTCTTCTCTCGCTTAGGCATAGTTTTGGTTTTGTATGACTTTGGTCCTTGCCGACGTATTTTATCTGTGTGCATCCTAAGTAAGCAGAGGTCGGGTGTGTGCTCATTATATTTGTATTCACTTGATGCTCATTTTGAGTAAATAAAATCCACCTTTTATCGAAAAATCTCGATTATCTCTACATGCACACAAGTCACCTCATCAATCACACTAAATATCTCTTTCTTAACATGCATGAAAAACACAAACTCATGAAAACATCATGAAAACAAATATTCCAACCAATCCCACGGCAATGCGCTAGTTAGATTAATAGTAAACGGTCTTTCTTTATTTTTCTTCCAGCTTTCGTCCTCAAACCGCCGCCCCC